>NC_056726.1:1754954080-1755174080 GCF_019279795.1 Protopterus annectens
AAATCAATATTCTGCTGTGCAAGTCAGTGGGAAGCAGAAAACAATCCGGCCAGTGAGCAGTGGTTGCGAAGGGGGGAGGCTCAGTGTGAGACATGTAACTATGCATTAACAGGCAATCTTATGCAAATGAGGGGAAGGATAGTGAATCCCAGTTTTCCCCAGCATGTGGGTCAGGTCCCAACAGTGTAAGAGTCTAGTGCAAGTCTAGGAGTTAGGTGGCATTATGGGGGGAGGGGTTGTGCCAGCCATACTGTAAGCGGATTGGAGCCCTGAGGCCTGGGTCTGCTCATAGCTTAGCTAGGGGGTGTGTCTAAACCTGCATAGTACTCTTTACAAAGCCTAAGCAGGTGTGCATGCCACGCACCAGGATTTACAGGAAGGAAAAGAGGTGAAACCTTGAAATAGCAGCAGTATGCATATTTGAGCACTCTGTTTGCGCACACACGGGCTTAAACAGGAAGGGAATGGAAAGGAAAAACAGCAGTAGGAAGGTAATCAAGGAGAACTAGCTTAGATGGCAGGTGAAATGTATCAGAATCAGCCAATTACACAGGCAGCAGACCAGCTCAGCCCAGAACACTACTATAAACTAAGCAAAACACCTTCCCCTCAGGTTTTACCACAACAAACACCACTGGTGTAAACAAGCGGGAAACTTTTAACACTCACAACAGCAAAATTATAGGGGCTGCAATAATTATCATACAACTTGTGGAAGAGGATGAGGGTGGTGAGGATGTGAATGCTGCTGACCAACCCACAGTGAGGAGACGGAGAAGAATGTACAGACCCAGGGTAACCTACCAGCGGCTACATGACCTGGAAATAGTGGAGTGCTATAGGGTGGACAGGGACCTCTTACAGCAAATTGTTGAGCTGTGCCGGCCACGCCTAACACACAGAACTAACAGAGGGGAACCCATCCCAGTTGATACAAAGGTATGTGTAGGCCTAAGAATACTAGCTACAGGTACCTTCCAAAGGCCAACTGGGTATATGATGGGGATTTCACAGGCATCAGCATCCAGGGCACTCCACCAGTTCCTGGATGCCATGCCAGTACATGTCAGTGAGCACGTATATTTGCCCAACATCTGTGAGGAGTTGGCCAGCAATATGCATCTCTTCTACCAAATAGCGGATTACCCTGAGGTAGTGGGTGCAATACACTGCACACACATATGCATCAAAGCACCACCCAGTGAGCGGGGCGGGGTCTACATCAACCGCAAGGGCTTCCCTTCCATCAACTGCCAGGTGTGTATGATGCCCATGGCATAATAATGAATGTGTGTGCTGGCTGCCCTGGAAGCTATCACGATTCCCACATCTGGCATCTGATGCAGCTGTATCCAAAACACCAAAAACCACATTAAGAAACTAGTTTAATATGAAACAAGCAAATCTTTCAGATCTACACCCTTTATCAATGCTAATACAACATCTATACATTTAACTATTTAAATAGGAGTACAAAACATCATGTGACTACAGCCAGTAAATCACAGATCCGAAAGTGTTGCTTGTTTCGTATTAAACTGGTTTCTTAATGTGGTATTTGGTGTTTTGGATACTTGAGCTTAGTACCTTCTTCACAGTAACAATTCTGTTAACTATCTCATGCAGCTGTACCAGAGATTTGCCAATGGGGACATCCCACATGGTCACCTAGTGGGGGATGCTGGATATGCACTGGAGCAGTGGCTGATGACACCCATCAGAAATGCACACACACACACACCCGAACAAGAACTCCATAATGAGGCACACGCACAAACAAGAATCATAATAGAGCGTGTGTTTGGGATGCTCAAGTCACGGTTCCAGTGCCTGGACACATCCAGTGGAGCCCTACAATACTCACCAGCTACATGTACCCAAATTGTCCTTGTATGTGCCATGCTATACAATATGATCCTGTGGAAACAGCTACAGCAGGAACAGCACAGAGTAGGGACACACAGCCCCCCACCAATGTCAAGGCCTGCACAAACACAGAGTGACTCAGAAGAGGAACAACCTGAGCCTGCCCCAGTAGGCAGAAGGAGGCATGCCCAGTATGCCCTGGCCTTGGCAAATAGGCAATGCATAGCACATACACTGACACGGGAGGGATCCAGGTAATAACACCTCTCTCCAACTCTCACATACAGTAAAAGGGAAGCCAAACATTACACTACCTGTGCCAAAGCATGTGTAGGGATTGTACTATGTGCATCTGACATAGCCAGCCCTGCACCACCACCCTGGGACACCCAAAAGGTAAGTGACTCACACATGCCAGTCGGGGGGGTCACATACCCAACAACAGTCACAGCCAGCAGGACAGGTGTAGACAAACACAAACAAAGGCTGTGCTATGGCCTCAGAATGAGGCCTATAGGTAACCTTCCACCCCAGGCCTACACAGACAGATTAAAGCAGGTCAGGCAGTGGGATGTCAGTTCTGAAGGCTAGGGAGTCAGTAATTAATATGTAGGTAAGTAAAAGCTAAGATCTGTATAGTACACTGGTATGCTTCTAACCAGCATGATAGGTAAGACTACAAACTGAAATGGAGTACCTGACATACCAGTACAGTCCTAGCAAATGTGTACAAGTGTCAGGTGTGCTCCCCCCATCCTACGTAGAAATAAAGTAACAATCAGATGTGCCCCCCAATCCTGTGTAGAAATGTAGAAATAGTCAGGTGTGCCCCCTCAACCTACATAGACATATAGTAACAGTCAGGTGTGCCCCTCCAATCCTGTGTAGAAAGGTAGAAATAGTCAGGTGTGCCCCCCAACCTACGTAGACATATAGTAACAGTCAGGTGTGTCCCCCAATCCTATTTAGAAATGTAGAAATGTAGAAATAGTCAGGTGTGCCCCTATCCTATGTAAAAATATAATAACAGTCAGGTGTGCCCCCAATCCTGTGTAGAAATGTAGAAATAGTCAGGTGTGCCCCGCCATCCTATGTAGACAAATACTTACAGTCAGGCATGCCCCCCCCAATCCTGTGTAGAAATGTAGAAATAGTCAGGTGTGCCCCTTCCATCCTATGCAGAAATGTAGCAATAGTCCATGTCAAATGATCGATGGAGACCCTGCAGAGACAGCATGCTACCTGTAGGTGTACAACACAAAGGTCAGCAATGCAGTACAAACAACCTGGACCCGATCAACACATGCAATACAGACAGCCTTACTGGGCATGCCCACACACTTAAACACATGAAGGCCATGTCTGCAAACATCAGTGGACCAGACATATCTGGCAGCCGCAGATGTTAGTGCAGACACTCCTCAGTATGCACCACACATGCTTTGCACACACAGTGGATAGGAATACAGGCATATATGTAAGGACAACTATAATAAGCCAAAGGTAGACATATATAGATGTGTAGAAAAGGGTTACTGTGACAAGGAGCCATCCAGGGCTCTCCCACCCAGAACACAGCCAAAGGCCCACATCCACACGAGGGTGTGATGTCACACACTGCATATACTAGCCACCGGTATTTGTCAGCAATACAGAGTATGTGATGCATGTGCCAGCTGTGCAACATGACTGTTCAAGGAGGTAGTCATCTAGCAGCTGTATACACATACCTGTGGAATATGACCCAGGTTGTGCCCACATGTGCCGTGTCAAACCCAAGATGAATGGGTTATGGCCCATGCACACACACCGTCCCTCCCCGTAGCCCCACTATGACAGGCCTGCTGAGGTCATCTACTGTGAAATACACCTTAGGTGCACTGTAATCAAGTAATCTCTGTGGCATGTCTCATGACTGTGCACTGCTGTAGTGTGATAAACTACTTAGGTAGAAGTTCTAACCCCAGCCTTGGCAAATGTGTGTGTGCGTGTGTCTTTCTGAGTAGACAGCAATTCTTTTTAGGGTGGTCACACTCCCTACAATTGCAATGCTCTACTTTGCTAAGGCTGCTCATGTCATCCAACTAGAAATACATCCCTGGAAAGGTTGCATCCCAATAATCTCTGTGGCATGTCCCATAACTGCATACTGCTGTAGTGTGATAAAGTAGTTAGGTAGAAGTTTAATTCCCAGACATGGCAGCTGTGTGTGTGTTTGTCTGTCTGTGTAGAGAGCAATGATTTTTAAGGTAGTCACACCCCCTACAATTTAAAGCACTACTTTGGCAAAACTGCTGATGTCTTCCACCAAGAAATACACCTCTGGGAAGGATATGGCCCAGTAATCTTCATGGTGTGTCCCATAACTGTGTACTGCTGTAGTGTGATAATCTTAGGTAGGAGTTCAATTCCCGGACATGGCAAATGTGTATGTGTGTACGTCTGTCTATTTCTGTAGAGAGCAATGCTTTTAGGGTAGTCACATTCCATACAATTTGTATGCTCTACTGTAACAAAGCTTCTGATGTCATCCACCTATAAATACACCTCTGGGAAGAGTATAGCCCAGTAACCTCCATAATGCATCCTTTAATTGCGTACTTCTGCAGTGCGATGAATTAGGGAGATAGCTGTTCTACTCCCAGACATGGCAAGTGTGTGTGTGATTGTGTGTGTGTGTCTGTCTGTGTAGACAGCAATGCTTTTAGGGTAGTCACACTTCATGCAACTTGTATGCTCTACTTTGGCAAAGCTTCTGATGTCATCCACCTAGAAATACATCCCTTGAAATGATGCATACTGGTAATCTCTGTGGTGCATCCCATAACTGCATACTACCATAGTGTAACAAAAATAATTAGGTAGGAGTTCAATTCCCAGACATGGCAACTGTGTGTGTGCATTTGTGTGTGTGTCTGTCTGTGTTGAGAGCAATGCTTTTTAGGGTAGTCACACTCCCTATAATTCAAATGTTCATCTTTTGCAAAGCTGCTGATGTCATCCACCTAGAAATACACCTCTGGGAAACTGCACCCTAGTAATCCCTGTAATGCTTCCTGTAACTGCATACCACTGTAGTGTGATATAGACCTCTGTTAGTGGTTCGATACCCATGTATGTCGGTTGTGTATGTTTTGTGTCAGTTCTACTGTCTGTGTGGGGAGCAATGCATTTTAGGCTAGTTACACTCAGTACATATCCAATGGCCTACGTTGGCAGTCCTGATGATGTCATCCAATGTGGAATACACCTTCGGGGAAAGAGTACTCCAGTAATCTCTGTGGCATGTACTATAACTGCATAGTGCACTAAACTAGGTAGGTAGGGGTTCAACTCCCAGACATTTTGTGTGTGTGTGTGTGTGTGTGTGTGTGTGTGTGTGTGTGTGTGTGTGTGTGTGTGTGTGTGTGTGTGTCTGTATGTCTGTAACTTGTACCCTGTGTGGAGGTGAGTGTGAGTCTGTGACATCTGGGCCCAATGTGGGGCAGGTTTTGCAAATGTCTTTTATGGTGTCCCTATATCACAATGCCCACTGTACAGGGATACCTGATATGAAATAGCCGAGAGGCTGGGGTGCAATCCCATACCCATACACATGACATCACGACCAGGCAATCACAGTTAGCAACCCCAGTATTACCCAGAGCACACTCTCAACCCATGTCACACACACACACACACACACACACACACACACACACACACGCACACACGCACACACACACACACACACACACACACACGCACACACGCACACACACACACACACACATGCCAAGGCAACAGCCAATATGTGTGTAGTACACTGCATATTGGCGACTGATAGTAACTATGGAGTGATTGCAGTGGCCAACAGATGGCATGGCACCCTGTCCATCTGTCCAATAAGTGCATACATGCAGACAGTGCACTTTCCTCATGTTCCAACTGGACACCTGCAACACCTGTGGTGCCATCACATGTGACCCACAAAGAGCATACCATGCCTGAAAACATGCCATGTATGGACAGATGCCACTGACACCATGGAATGCCAGTAGCTTCTATCAGTGTAGGTCCAGGGATAACCTGCTGTCCATTACCAGTTCCAGCTACAGGTGGCCATGAGTGACACATCTGATGATAATCTGTGTACATAACATCGGCCCGACACCCCAGGTACAATTCCACATGTCACTGTACATGCATGTGGGAGGTGTGCACATCCCAGACACTGTCCATGTCATGGACTAGGGAATGCATACACGGAAGGCGATGCACAGTATTGGCCAAACAAAATAGGCACCCAGGTGACTGGATGGTGGATACAATACCCCACTGTGTGGGCAAATGCAGAAACCACAGGCCTGAGCCAAATGCAGACCATTGTAATGTGGCCTGATGCCAAGGTATACCCATCACCTAGCTTTGTATAGCCATCTGCCACAGTCAACCACCAAATACCCGTGCAGAAATGCACCCATGCATGTCAGTACTGGCACCCTGTGTGTTTGTGTGTGTGTTGTATGATGCATAAGATCACATCTACACTCACTACAACTGCCAGTGGCATACTGATGCATGCTGTCTGATGTCAGACACCTCCCCATACCCTTCGCCCATACAACCTCCATATGACCCATGTGGTTCATGTGATACCTGCACAGTGATGTGTTGTGGCAATCCCACTACTGATGGGTTTCAATCTTGCCCCTGCCAAGTGTGTCAATGTGTGCGTGTCCCTGTGAGAGTGTGGCTGTGTTGACGGTGGCACCTGTCCATGCTGACAGGCATGTGTACATCACCTACCATATAGCTACCATATCCCTGTTGCAGATGTCACTCACCATCACATATATGTTTTGGGGGCTCCACAACAGGTAACTCATGTGGTGTATCTAATAACTGCACAGTACTGTGATAGCACTACATAGTCGTCAGGGGTTTGATACCCTGTGCTGGTAGGTGTGTGACACAAACATGTTTAGGTTTTATGCTCCCACCCCTCCCTGACCTGTCTTAGCCTCTATCTGCCTCTCCCACTCCACTCCCTCTCTGGTGGATGAGGAGACCTACACCTGCTTTGCTTAGACAGCAGCTTGTGTATTTTAAATGATGCTCAAGATCAGCTGATGGCCTTTTCACGAATTGCAGGTCTCCCCTAGACGATTGCATGTGGAACATCTGTGGTAACATTCCCATAGCCAATTGCATGGAAACACACTCCAATATCTAAGAACATCATGTTGGTGTTGGCCATTTACATTCTCTGTGAGCAGGAACTAGATCCGTTGTTTGGCAAACAGCATCTCAGATGGATTGGGGATGTACCGCTAACAACATACACTGTGGAAACCGGGCAAAACACAGGAGGGGGATGTGCCTGATCTGACTACAGACTGTAAGTGCTGCTATACTGTATTTGGAGTAATGTTGGTTTAGCAGTGTGTGTGGATATATGGCTGTCCCATATGTCTCAATACCTGCCAAGTCAGTTCTATGTTTATGAGGAATCCCCATCTGCAGGGTCATCTGCAGACTAGGCGGTGTGTTATGCCTTTGTTGTCATCATGTGCTGCCCACAGATCATCTATCTGTGGACTGCAGAAAGCACTGTGAGGAGTGCAGTCTGTAGATGGTGAAAGCTGTGACAGTTACAGACTTCATATCCCTCATAGGACATATGTTGCAACAAACCCTGTTACAACAGTAAATGTATGAGGTTATCACAGTAACATGTCAATATTGGCCCTGTGTATGTGCTTCCAGCCCAAACTCTGTCAACCTTTGCACATATGTCATGCATGTAGAGGTGTATATATGCTGTAAACCATAAGTAGTTTAATCATATCTGATAACAAGCCAGTGAGATATCAAGCTGCTACACATGTAATGTACAGTGGGGGTTATAACTGATGACATAACCTGGACATACTGTTGTTGTTTGTACAGTACTGAGGTCTGTGTACATATGGTGAATGTTGACAGTGTGTGTATTGTTAATATGTACCTTGGCCTGTGTACAGACTGTGATAGTTGTCATCGTCCTAGGTCCCGTCCTATCTGATATTACATGCTGCTCCACTGTATGTTATTGTATTGGCTTACATATTTGTAAGGCCATACACACACATGTGCCATACCACAGTCAGCCATCACACCAAACTGTGTAGTGGCCCAGTATATGTAGGGATAGTGTGTGACTGGCACATATGAGGATGGTGTTGAACAGATAGTCCATATACTGTAATGTTATGCTAGCTTGCCATATGTGGTTGTGGCTCTGTTCTCATTGTGGTCATGCACTTTCACACAGGTGTATCTTAACCTGTGCTGTGACATGCCTGTACAGCCTGCTAAATATGCAGGTACATGTGCATTCCCCCATAGATGATGTAGGCCGGTGTTGAGCCAGTCTGCCTGTAGCCTGCACAGTGCATTGTTACATGACTAGCAGCTTAGTGTACTTACCCAGTGAGATGTCATGTGCAGATATTTGCCAGATGTACTGCTGCCTGGCCTCCCTTAACAGTCATGTAAGTCAGACAGAGCAGTGGGATGCTGTACACATGTATGTCAATATGTAGTGGGTAGTATGTGGCCATGGCACCACTGTACCAGTGGGTATTATGTGTCAGGCCAGACAGGCATGTGTGAATGCATAACCTATGGTGGCATATGTATACCGGTTATGTGGTATACCCATCTACATGGCTGTTAACATCCATGTTGTCAGGCATGGTACACATGTTTTACACTAAAGGGTTCTGTGTATACCTCTGGACTGTACAGAGTGTGTCAGAATGTCCACACATATTGGCCAATATCTCTGCTGCAGTTGACAGGGGCTGTACGTGCAAGCAGAGGTACTTAACTATGATGTCCTTAGGATGTCTGTCTGTAGCCAATGGCACACATGTGGAAAGCAGATGTGACTCCCCACACACACCATTTCTGTGAGGACAATCCCAAGTACAGTAACAATAGTATATAGAACTGTAATAATACACAAATAAAGGTCTTCTAATCCTGAAAACCTGTGTGTGGTGTCTTTCCCTATGACCCCTATGTGGGTATATGTTGCAGGCAATGATTGACATTTATATGGGTGGTCCATACAGTGTCCAGTTGTTCAGGTGTGAACTGTAGGCATAGTGGCTGATCTGTATTTTGTGCGCCTCCTACATTTGTATCTGACTGTACATATCTCTGCGTGTGAATGTGTAGTCACATGTATATCTATATATATGAAAATATAAATATATATATGTATATCTGTATCTGCATATATGTGCCTGTGTCTATGTATCTTGGGGGATGTTGATAGCCTCCACATTTTAAATCTCCCATGGGAGCCAGACTGTACTGCATGATATGTTACCAATACCATATCATACATGTAGTACTGTTAAATCTTGTGCCCATGTCATGTCAGGTCCTGGTTATGGGATGTGCAACCCTTGGTAGTGTATTGCAGGGCGAACGTGTTTGGCTGTGGGGGGGGGGGTTGCCAATTACAACAATACATATATTGTTTGGGGCCTTCCAACCCTATTGATGGTGCATGTGGACATATGTGTTTCTGTTAATCTACCATTGTTATCTATGGATGTATGCCAATATATACCTATATAGGTATATATATTTGCTTACATATTTCTAACTATCACCAAACACAAAAAATAAAATAAAAACAGAAGGGCACATCAGAGTCAGGCTCTGATGAAGCCTGGGATGTGCAGGTGAAAGTGCTCAGTCATTTGGTTCTATGTGAATAAAGCAGTGTTTCGCTTTTCAGGGTTGTGTTGTATCCTTTTTTATTTTATTTTTTGTGTTTGGTGATACTTTCTGTATTCCACCCTTTGTGTGGTGTTTTTTTGAGTTCTTTAATATTTCTAACTATGTCTGTATATACCTATGGAGATATACATCTGTGTACATATATGTAATCTAGGTGTTGTCATATATATATATATATATATATATATATATATATATATATATATATATATATATATATGTGTAGATTTGCATGTATATATGTTCATATATATCTATGTATATATTTCAGACTATTTATATATATAGATATGTAGTTAGATATGGATATAATTACACACACACACATACATACATCTAGATCTTCTTCTTCTGGCTTTTCCTGTTTAGGGGTCACCACAGCGGATCACCTGTCTACTCATGATTGGCAATGGAGTTTTACAGTGTCAAGTTGCCTGCCTGGCACCCAACCTTCCACAGAAGGCACACACATGCACACACTCACACCTAGGGCCAATTTAGAGTGTCCATTCCACCTACAGTATGTCTTTGGGATGTGGGAGGAAACCCACATGACCCCAGGGAGGACATGCAGACTCCACAAGGAAGGCAACCCAGTCAAGGATTGAACTGGAGAACTTCTTGCTGTGAGGCAGCAACACTAACCACTGCACTACCGCAGCTGCCACACATGCATCTAGATGTTGGTATACATTCTCTGTACTGTTGCATGACTGGGCTGGATGTTATGTTAATGACAACATCAGAGTTATGTACATCTGACATGGCTTAGTGTAAATCAGTTTGGGTATGGTGTGCATGGTCTTGGGTTCGAACCTTGCAGACGCTGTTTATTTTGTTGCTGGGCAGAACACGGGTCATTGGATACTGACTGAATAAGGCACTTTAAAGCAGCGTACCTTCATTAGACAATAATTTAGTTATCAGGAGGGGAACCTGTAGTGCTGTGTGTATACCAGGGTTGTGTGTTTCCTGTATACCCAAATTAGATGTTCCTATAAGGTTTTGTGTGCATACCGGGCAACTTTGTGTGCCACGTATACTTTGCGATACCTACAAGTAAAACTGTTAGTGTAAACAAAGTCGCAGGTGAAGTCTATTGTTATTACCAAGGAAACATCATCCCATGCATGACAATCCAAAAATTGGGTATTCTACTTTCCTCTAAAAGCATGGCTGCAAAGGTACACATGGCCATTTGCATGGAATACAGCATGTGGCAGACCTAGGATACTTGGGTCAGGACAATGTACAGGATGAATCCCAAGGGGAGGGGGAGTGGAGGGTGGGCAATGTGTGGTGGTGTGGTAGCTACAGGCCGGTAACCAGGGAAGGGATGGTGGCTGTGTGTGTGCAGCCGGGGGGGGGGGGGTGGAACTGTGGGTAAAGTAAATATGGGTTGAGGAGAGGCTGGGTTGGATTGGCCTGTAGTGGTCGGCCCACCTAGTGGGTGGGGGAGAGGGGAATGTGATATAAACATAAGAAACATAAAAGAAGACTAATTTAAATCCCTATTTAAATGAAACACTTACAATAAAATGAACTTGGTAGTATATTGCAGGGCGGATGTGTTTGGCTGGGGGGGTATGCCAATTCATACGAGCTGTATATTGTTTGGAGTCTCTCAACCCCATTAACAGTGCATGTGGACATATATCTACAGATGTCTGGCCATATATACCTATATGGGTATAAATATTTGCTTACATATCTATAACTATGTCCATCTATACCTACGAAGATATATATGAGTGTACATATATGTAACTTGCTGTGTATATGTGGACATATAGACGTTGACATATATATGTGTAGATGTCAGCATTTGTATGTATATATGTTCATATATTTGTATATATAAGTATATATTTCTGGATAAATATATATATATATATATATATAACTATAAAACTACATATATATAAATATGTTGTATCTGTTTAGATATTAATATATTTACACACACACATACATCTAGATGTAGATATACATTCTCTGCACTGTTGCATGACTGGGCTGGATGTTATGTTTCTGAAAACATCAGATTTATGTATGTTTGGCATGGCTTACTGGTAAATCACTTTGTGTATGGTGTGCATGGTCCTGGGTTTGAGCCTTGCAGAAGTTGTTTGTTTGTGGCTGGGCAGAACACGGGCCATTGGATACAGAATGATTAAGGCACTTTAAAGCAGTTTTACACAGGTTTGCATGGAGCTAAACACTGCTAACTTCCGGTTACAGTTTCTTATACTCAGTTAGTTTCCACATTGCTTAATCTGTGTAGGCAGTGCTTACTCCCACGCAAACGCACATAAAAATGCTTACTAGTGCTTACATATGCTTACTATTGCTTAGTTGTGCTTACACCTGGTTACTAGTGCCTTATTCATTATGACACTGCTACTTCACATGGGCATTTCCTGCAGTACTCTAGTTCATACATATGTGTTATTTAGTGGGTTTTGCAACAAAACTATTGGTTATAACGTGCTTTGCCATGTAAAATAAACTGTGCTGCAGTGGGACTCGAACCGGGAATGCCTGCTCGTTAGGCGAATGCTCTCCGCACTATACACTATTGCTTACATCCATGAGGTGGTCCGATTAGAACTGCTCCATCCAACACTGGCACAATTCTACCCATAATTTCATACCCATCATCCCCCGCTCCTCCTCTGCAGCAATCATCCTTTCTCTGGGTACAAGTCGAGTCTAACCACACCACTACACACTGCCCACTCTCCACTTCTCAGGTCCCATCACATACATTGTCTCGACCCAAGGATCATCAGGCTTTCCCAATCTTCTAGTAAGAGAACATACATGCCCTGCCATGTGTATCTTTGTAATGGAAGGAACCCAAATTTCCATAAATTTTTAGGTTGTCCCGCAAGGGACGTTTCTGTCTTTGTTTCTAGATTAGACTTAGTGGGTCGACAATGTTTCTCCCACTGGTAGTATCCTGCCTGGAGTTTGGGAAGCAGTTGTTTGTTTACTTTTTTGTGTGTTAGTTTGTATGTTTCATCTGTTTGGCTGGGGGGGATTGGTACGTGTAACACATATGTTGATTGAGCCCCCTCACTCCCATTGGCAGTGCCTGTGGTCATATATGTCATTCTTATGTGCTGTATCATATCTATAGATATATATCTGTGTGTGTGTGTGTGTGTGTGTGTGTGTATATATATATATATATATATATATATATATATATATATATATATATATATACATACATATATATATATATATATATATATATATATATATATATATATATATATATATATATGGTTCCCCTTCAGAAGCCTGAATGAGCATATGCTCAAAATTCATAAGCCTGAGACCAAAAGCCTGAAAACTCAAAGGCCTGAAAACTCAAAAGCCTGAAAACACAAAATACACATACTGACTTCAATGTGGCTTCGCTATTCTTAGCCCTGTGGTGTAAGGTTATGAGTTGGGTTCAGGTAAGTGTGCGGTTGTTTTTATGTTAGGGTTAGGGGCGGGTTAAGTGAGTTAGGGTTAGGGCGCAGGTTAGGCATGTGTGCGATAGTGACAGACATTAGGGTTAGGGGCGGTTTAAGTGAGTTAGGGTTAGAGCGCGGGTTAGGTGAGTGTGCGATAGTGACAGACCTTAGGGTTAGGGTTTGGGTTAAGGTAAGTGGGTAGATAGTAATGTCTTTGTACTGGCATATTACCATTATTTGTGTTTTCAGGCTTTTGAGTTTCAGGCTTTTCAGTTTTCAGGCTTTTGAGTTTTCAGGCTTTTGGTTTCAGGCTTATGAATTTCGAGCTTATGATCATTCAGGCTTCTGAAGGGGAACCATCTATACATATATATATATATATATATATATATATATATATATATATATATATATATGGGTCTACCTGAGATGGTCGACAAGCCATTTGATCGAATCTCATTTGGTCGACAAATCATTTGGTCGACAAGCATGTTATGTGGGGGGCTTCACCCCCCACACCCCCACAACCCCCTAACCATATCTATCAACTCCAGGGTCACACAACATTGGGGAGGGGGGCAAATCTGCCTGTCGACCAAATGAATTGTCGACCAACTGAGATTCAATCAAATGGCTTGTCGACCATCTTAGGTGACCCATATATATATATATATATATATATACATATATATATATATATATACATATATATATATACATATATATATATATATATATATTTATATATATATATATATATACATATATATATATATATAAATATATATATATATAAATATATATATATATATATACACACACACACATATATATATATTATATTTATATATATATATATATATATATATATATATATATATTTTATATTATATATATATTTATATATATATATATATATATATATATATATATATATATTGCTGTATATATATCTAATGACATATATATATATAAATGTATCTATATGTGGATATTTATATATATGTATTATATATATATATATATATATATATATATATATAGATATATAGATATAGATATAGATATAGATGTAGATATATACATATGTAATATAGAGAGGGAGAGGTATATATCTATTTAGTTTTATATATATATATATATATATATATATATATATATATATACACACACACACACACACACACACACACACACACACACACACACACACACACACACACACACATACATCTACATGTATAGATACATTTCCTGTAATGTTGATTGGTATTGCTGGATGCTATATTTGTGGTAACATCAGAGATATGCATATCTGTGGTGACTTAGTGGTAAATCACATTGGCTCTAGTGTGCAGGCTCCTGGGCTCGAGACTTGCAGAGGCTGTTTATTTTGTTGCTGGGCAGAACAAGGCCTGTTGGATACGGAGTGATTGAAGCACGTTTATGCAGTTGTTGGCAGGTTTGCACGATAGTAAGCACTGCTATCTTCCGGTGACATCACTTTACACATGGTTAGCCTCAATATTGCTTACTTTGTGTAAGCACTGCTCACCATCATGCAAACAGACTTACACCTGCTTACTAGTGCTTACATATCCTTACTACTGCTATATTTTAGACAGTAATAGTGTAATGGTTCTTGGGGAGGTGGGGAATTTGGCATATGTATGGGGTTCATAGATTCATAGGTAGGTGCTTGGCTATCGAACCAAAGGCCTACATAAGCCTAGCCAACAAGGTTCCCTGGCTTATGCCACCCAAGTAAGTTATTTTCCTGTGCCACTGTCCAGCAGAGACACAGAAGTGATCCTCGGGGTGTATTTCCTATTTCCCATCCACTCATCAAGATTTTTCTTGAAGAGTGCTAATGAAGAACTTTGCTTGACATAGATGGGTAGCCTGTTCCAGAGTATGGAAAGTCTCTGGGACAGGAATCTATCCGTCCAGCATGTCCTGTTTATTGTCGTGACAAGGTTTAGGTCCCTAGAGCATGTAGCTCAAAGGGATTGAGATTTCTTTAGGTGTAGCATGTCCAGCAGCTCTGGGTTTGACATAGCTTTATATGTTAGGCAGAGATCACCTCGGAGTAGGCGATATGTTACGGAATAAAGCTGGAGTTTTTTGAGGCAGTTAGTGTAGGGCATTTGTTTGAGGCCATTAATCCTCTTTGTGAGGTACTTCTGTGGCCTTTCCAGCTGCTGCAGATGTCTTGTGAGGTACATTCCAAAATGGTGTTGTACTCTATAATGGGTCTAATGAGTGTCGAGTAGAGGGGAACAATGACCTCTTTTTTCCTGGATGAGAACCCTTTTATGATGAGGTGTGCCACGTAGAAGGACTTCCTGACTACTGTGGTGATGTGACTATCAAAAGAGAGACTACTGTCCACCTGGGTCCCAAGGTCTCTTATCATGCATTCGGTGTTAAGTAGATTGCTGCCTATGTGGTAGTTCATGGGTACAGAGTTTTTATCAAAGGGGATGCCACTGCACTGTTTGGCATTGAGCTTGAGGCCATGGCTCTGACACCAGGCATCTGTCTCAGTGAGGCCGTTATCATTCATTACAGAGCTTACTACTCCATTTCACACGTATGTGTTATTTATTAGGTTATGCAACTAAATATATTGATTATAACAGTGATTTGACATGGAAATGGAATGTACTGCAGTGGGATTCGAATGGGGATTGAATGTTCGTGAGGTGAACGCTCTGCCCACTACAGTATTGCTGTACTGCTTCATTTGCATATAGCTTGCTTTTTATCCTCTTTTTGCTATTTAAGCTACATTAATCGTAACTAAGTGATGGGCAAACCTGTGCACCTATGGTTAAACTTCATCCATTTCATTACAAATAAATATTTCTTTTTATTTTCTTTATGCACTATTGCTCTTATACATATGGGGGGATGTTGCTGGGGGTATGCATGCAACTAAGGGTGGTCTCGCTCATTGTTTACTACCTTTCTGCAGTCATTCATTGCAGGGGCATGTATATTCTGAGAGCTCTGCTCTCAGACATGCCCCCTGCACTCGTACACACTCCGTGTAAGCCTAGGAGCTCAGCCAGAGCGCCTTCATTACTATGCATGGCGTGCTGCCATCCTGCTCCTAAACAGGCACTTCCGTGCAGGACTAAGCTAGTCTTGCACAGAAGATTAGTGAATCTGGGGGACTGTCTATTATCTAAAATAATGTATGAGCATGTTCTAGCCAGTTTTGCTATTCTGAATGTTTTACTAACATTGTAGGTTCAATAATGCTTTATTAGCACAATGGAGCTTAAGAAAATTCTGGGAGAAATAAGATTTCAGCAGGGAATATATTACTTATAGGCATGGACTAAAATATTATTTGGAACAGTGAGGATGTATCTGGGGGACTAGAAGAAAATATAACTAAAGAGGGTAGGTTTTTGAAGAAATTTATGAAAATATTTGGTATGGAAAATGTGAATTCAGTAATATGAGCTTGGATATAATTTACCTACTATTTCCAAAGGTACAAGAATTGGGCAAGGCTAGACAAAAACTGTATTTCACAGGAACACATTCATTTAATTGAAATTTTTGATATGCCAACAATAACTGTTTTGCATTATGTACCAGTATTAACTGATCAATTAAGGACTCATACATAAGATAGAAGAGGTCACTTACGGTTAATCATTTGTGAACTGAGGGGGTGGAGCTAGGAATTAAACCTTCTATTTAAGGGGTAAAATAAAACATTTCAGAGCTTTATTATAAAAGCTCACCAGACTCTGCTACACTTTGCTGTGAAGGAAAGGTTAGTTTGCTTTTTATTTGTTGTATTTTGTATTACTTTATTGCCTTTTTATATTTTGAGTACTGTGATTTGTTTTATTTACCTTTTGCTTTACTTGTATTCTGCTTTTAACTGCATATTAAAACTTCAAAAGAGACCACAGCTCTGTCTCTTGTGAGTCAGGCAAATTTTTTTCCCACCCACCTAGCTACCCACTTACTGTCGTGTTCTTAAATACCACTGTCTTTCTAGTTGCCTTCCCCTTATGTTAATTTGACCATATATCTCATTTCCTCTCTGCTTTCACTGGCTTGTGTAAGTAAGCACAAAATTATCATTTTATGAAATCACTCCCCTTCAACTATTTAAATTTATTGGTCATCCTACTGTATTTCATAGTACCAGAATACAAAAGTGACCACCTTCTTTCAATCTATCTTGCTGTTTTAAAAATAGTGACTCTCCACTAAAACTTAACTTTTTAGACAGGTAAAACTTAAGTTACCTACTTTCACATCTAACTTATTTAGTGCACACTGCAGTGCTTAGGATAAACTATTTATTTTCATCTTACCTGTAAGCATCCCTGTGACTAGCACTTGCTCTAATACCTGCTGTAAAGCACTATGAAGCCTTAAAGTGATACAAGCATTCAACTGTCCTTGTTAATAAGGAGAAATTAATCGTAGGCTCTAAACAGCCTATAATTGCAAAGTACCTTGCTAAAGCAAGGGAAAACAGCTCCTGTACTTTACAAAAAAAAGCACCAAACCAGGCATGTCCAAGGGTCAGCATCCGGTGATATCTCCTGTCCACCTGGTGAATCTGGGCATACTGGAGGAATGCAGCAATTGCCTCATGTACACAGACAACCCTCACCTCCTACCACCCAACACTACAACCTGTGACAAATGCACTTACATTGCCAAACTGAAAGCAAAGCTCTCTCCACCCAAGATTGTGCTAGACAGTCAAGAGGAGAAGGTTAACACCCACACTACACCTCAAGCAACACATACCCCTTCTAAACTCACACCACCAAAACCCACACATAGCAACATTAAATCCACATATGTGGAGGTCCTTCACTGTAACCTGTCCAAGCAACAAGAACCTCCGAAGCTGAAATGCAAACAAACACCAATCACAACCAAAGTGTCACATAGCGCACAACACCAGTGTGCCAACCAACAACAGGCTCTAAGGCAAGACAATGTACCTCACACTTTAGTCATAGGTGAGTCTATAGTCAGGCACACTGATGTCCCACTCACCAGGCTGAACAAGGAGAAAATTACAGTCAGCTACCTGTCGGGTGCCAGAATCCGCCACATAACGCATGCACTCAAGTCACTCCACAACAAGTACAAATCTGATTCTGTCATTATCCATGTTGAAGTGAATGACTTGAGACATACCTCCCTGGACTACATGAAAAGAGACATGGAAGAGCTCTTGGATCATGTAGCCCAGGCAGGTATGACCCTAGCCCTGAGTAGCATCCTGCCTTCACCCAGAATGATACCACAGTATAAGGGCATAATGATTGACTTTAACAATTGGCTAAGCTTCTGTGTCATTCAAAGGGAATCCAGTATCTGTCTGCCTGGGACGACGTGATCGATAGACCACGATGCTTTGCCAGAGATGGTCTGCACCTGTCATGCCTGGGATTCAGGTTACTGGCTAAGGCTCTTGCCACCCCTATAGTGCCTTTTTTAGGCAAAGCTCAAAGGACAAAACCACCACCATAACAGGCACAAGCATGCAAATTCTGAAGGTAATGCTACTCAATGCTAGAAGTCTAAACCTCAAAAATGCACTCTCTCGAGGCACTTCTAAAAATGGAGAACATCGATATCTGTGCAGTAACTGAGACCTAGTTCAAGGCTCCAGAGACCACCCCCTGCAATACCAGGCTACAAATCTTACCACACTTTTCGGCCACCAAACTAGGACCTAAACACTAAAGGTGGAGGAGAGTCCTTATTCACCAAGGATATTCACACCACCAGGCTAGTAGTCCAACACAAGGTGTCTGAAATTCTCCAGGTGCAACTAACACTAGGTAAGACTGCAATCCAAATTGTAACTTGCTACAGATCCCCCACCATGCCCCAAGATTCTCACTACACCTTTCTAAACATACTGGAAAATATTAAGATACAACCAAACACCCTAATACTGGGTGATTTCAACTACCCTGCCATTAACTGGGAAAACTACTCATGTGCCAACATCTTTGCCCAGTTGTTCTTGGAATTCATAAATTCCAATGCCCTGAATCAACTAATTCATAGTCCCACCAGGGTTCCAATATCCTAGACCTGGTCATTACCAACATGAGAAATCGATGCTCCACACCTATGGTCACCCGCTCTTTGGCCAGGTCTGACCATAAGCTAATCACCCTTAACATCCACATCCCACCCCCCAGTAAGGAAACCTCCATAAAAATCTTCTCCAAAGCCAACTTCATGTTGCTCAAGTCATAAGTGGCAAACTTCATGACACCCATGTAGACGGGAACTGAAAGTTCGACTGCTGAATCCTACACTAAGACACTGTACGAGCACATCCACTCATGCATGAATCGTGTCATCCCAGATAGAACCAAGATGCTCTCCTCCAAAAAAAGGAAGCCAATCTGGTGGTCCCCTGCCATGAACAAACTTTACAACAAAAGGAAGAAACTGTTGCAGAAAAGAGGAAAATTCCAGGATGCAAAAAAATTCCCTTACCAGCCTCAGTAAGAAGCTGAGATCCCTCATAAAATCCTCCAAAGATGGTTATGAAAATAAAATTGCCAAAGATTCCAAAGACAACCACAAGACATTCTATAACTATGTCAAAAATCTAATAGCAATGCTCAGATCTGCTCTGAGCTTCAACAGAATGGCATTAAATATATTGATCCCAAGGATATTGCCAATATCCTGGCAGACCAATTCAGTGCCAACTTCACCCCACTCTCACCCCCTAAACAGCCCATCTCAATACCAGAAGATTGCCAAATTCCAGTAATAACGGCCACACAGGAAAAAACACACTTTCCAAAGCTAAGAATATAGCATCCATGGGACAAGACGACATCCCGGGCTGTGTATTACATAAACTACAAAATGAAATGCACCTCACCTAAGTAT
This sequence comes from Protopterus annectens, assembly GCF_019279795.1. NCBI lineage: Eukaryota > Metazoa > Chordata > Ceratodontiformes > Protopteridae > Protopterus > Protopterus annectens. Next base: position 1,754,974,114 of record NC_056726.1, read on the forward strand.
CATGTTTAATCATAGCCTCACCTCAGGCTTCATGCCCACTGAGTGGCGCACAGCTATAGTTATCCCACTCCACAAGGGGGGATCCACCTTGGATCCCGGGAACTGCCACCCCATCAGTCTGACAAGCCTGATCTGCAAGACCATGGAACATATTATCATGGAACTTATAAGCAAAGACATTGGCAACCTTTAAACACTGGACCCCACCCAGTTTGGATTTGTGAAGGGCTGATCTTGTCTCCTGAACCTGACTGACTTCTTAGAATCAGTCTCCAGAGCCGTGGACAAGGGTAAGGTGGTCCACACAGCCTATATGGACCTCGCCAAGGCCTTTGACACCATCCCCCACTCTGGAATCATAGATAGACTTACTAAGCTGGGCATTAATCCCTACATCACTCGATGGGTTGCCAACTGGTTTACTGACAGAACCCACACTGTAAAAGTAGCCGACTCCAAATCCACCTCGAGATAAGTGACAAGTGGAGTACCTCATGGTTCAGTCTTGGGGCCACTCTTGTTTGGCATCTACTTCTCTGAAGTACAGGCCAACACTAAGTGACTCTGGCTAACAAAGTTCGCAGATGGCTGCAAACTGGGAGCCATTATTGAATCCCCAAATGATGTGGATACTCTACAAAAGGGCCTTACAGAAACAGATGCTTGGTGCCAGAGCCATGGGCTCAAGCTCAATGCCAAGAAATGTTTACTTATCCCCTTTGGGAAAAAACTTGTACCCATGAATTACTACATAGGTGGCAGTACACTAAATACCGAAAGTGTGATAAGAGACTTAGGGACACAGGTGAACAGTGGTCTCACCTTCGATAACCACAAAGCCTCAACAGTCAGGAAATCCTTCTATGTGGCATTCCTCATCACTAAGGACTTTTCATCCAGAAAAAAAGGAGGTCATTGTCCCACTGTACTCATCCCTCATTAGACCCATTATAGAATACAACGCCCCATTTGGTATGTACCTCTCAAGACATCTGCAACAACTGGAAAGGCCGCAGAAATACCTTATTAAAAGAATCACAGGCCTAAAGCAGATGCCCTATGCTGACCATCTAAAAAAACTACAGCTATACTCTGTTGCATATCATCTACTCAGAGACGATCTCTGCTTAACATACAAGGCCATGTAAAACCCAGAGCTGTTGGACATGCTACACTTAAAGAAATCCCAGTCCCTCAGAGCCACATGCTCCAGGGATCTAAACCTTGTCATCACAATAAACAAAACATGCTGGAGGGATAGGTTCCTGACCAAGACACTCCCCAGAATGGAATAAACTGTCCATACATGTCAAGCAGAGCGCCTCTTTGGCCCTCTTCAAAAGAAACCTTGATGATTGGATGGGAGAAAGGAAATTCACCTGGGGATCACGTCAGTCACACTGATAGACAGGGGTCCAGGGAAGTAAATACTGTGGGAAGAAATAGCCAGGGAATTGCTATGGCTAGGCTTGTACAGGCTCCAGGGCCGATAACCAACCTATGAACCTATAACTAAAATAAAAATGCAGGGTAATGAAATAAAAATGACACACTGGCGCTTCTCCACTTATGCGTTAAACAGACAGGAATTTAAGGAATTGGTAGTGGAAATTATTAGGGAGTTGTTAGGGAAGATAGAATTTTCTTCAGAAAATATAGGTAGGGAGTGCAATAAAATGAAAGTGGACTTTAAAAGTTAGGGTAGAAATAAGAGAAATAGAGAAATAGTTAATTAGTAACAAGAATTATTTACAGGAACTTACAAAGGTTAAACGTATTGCAGAACATGAGGAATCTCAAAAAACAAAAGGGGACAACTGCAGAGTGCTAAAGAGAAAATAAAGGACTACCTGTAATATGCATGAGTTTAGAAAGAATGCTGTTAAGCAACTGTTTTTGATAATAACTCCAGAGCACAAAAGATTTTCGCACGATGGCTCAGGCAACAGAAAGTGGATGCCAAGTTTATGGAGCCTATAACAAGGAAAATAACCAGAGATCCTGTAGAGGTATTAGAAATATTTTGGAAATTTTATGAAAATCTGTATAAATCAAAGAAGTGTGCAAATCAAGAAAAAATACATGTGAATATTTATGGAATAATTAAATATACCAAAGTTATAGCTAGATAACTCAATTATTAACAGGATAGGAGGAGAGGAGATACAGTGTTGATGCATAACCATTCTACAGGAAAGTCTTCAGGAGTAGATAGTACTCCTGGGGAAGTTTGGAAGCTAGGAGGGAAGAAAGTAAAGATCTAGAAAGTGTTTTAAAAGGAGCAGAAGCAACAACTTTGTGGAAGAAAGCTGTGGTGGCTGTAATAAATAAAACTTGTAAATACACATCAGATCCAGCTTCATATAGGCTTATTTTTGATTCTAAGCCATGTTTATAAAGTGTGTATGTCTATAATGGCTAATAGAATGACGATAGATATGGATCAATGTGGTTTTGTGGAGGAGAGGCAAATATTTGACAACATTAACACAACAATGATGATCCAGAGGGAAGCCGAATATAAGAAAATCACACTGTTGTTGGAGAAAAAGCATTCAACAGAGTAAGCTAGGATTTTATGAGTAGGCCAAAAGAAGCAATGTATTCCCTGAATCAATAATAAGGTGGATTATGAGGATATATGAGGGATCAGAAAAAAATTCCCTGCAGACTACTCCATCAGAAATACTGGGTAAGCAAACTGGTATATCTAATGAAATTATTTTTTGAGCTGTATTACGATGTCTAGGCATTTCAAATTCTATAAAGCCTTGCTTGAGTTTAATTCTGATGGTTGTCAAAAAAAACAAATACTAGAAAATGGAAAATAAAGTCTAAGCCAACAGTATTAGAAATAGTCAACAGACATAAAAGAGCTGCAAGTTGGATCTTGAGAAAAGGGTATGATCAATTACATAGAAAAAATGGGAATTGTGGGAACATTACATTCAGAATAACGTGTTGGATGAGGAATGATGTTTAAGGGAAGGCATTAATGGAATGAGCTAGGTAATATTCAATTGACACTGACTGTATAGATTATATGTGATGTATAATGTTTGTAACTGAAAATATGCCAATATGTTTTTTTTTTCATTTATATAAATGTATGATTGCCTATGTAATAAGTGATAATTCAATAAATATGTTTTTTGCTTAAAAAAAGGCATCTAATTCCAGTCTAATGGGCCTACTGCATATCCACAGATTAAACAGCACCAGAATTATCCATTGTAAAGACTTAAACCTTGCCTGTGATATAAATAGGACATGCTAGAGAGAGACATGTATTTATCCCACAAACTACCCCTTCTCTGAAACAGACTCACCATCCATGTGAAGCAGAGTCCTTCCCTAACCCAATTCAAGTGTAACATGGACAAGTGGTTGGGAAATAGGATTCATCCCTGGTTTGGCACCTATTTTGTGATGCATGGCTATGCTTACACAGGCCCAATGGCTATTAGCCTAGCATAAACATTTCAAACCCATAAGAACCCACTGGCAAAAGTTATGACTACATTATTTTCAGGTTATCCTCTCCCTCAAAATCACTTTTACACTAGCTCTGTAGTTAGGCTATGTCCCTGCACTATCCTACGCAAAATAACTATAAGGTCACATTTTAGGGAACTCACCATAACTTAAATAGTCCATTCAGTATCTTGACTGGGACAAAGGTGCCAAAAAACATTTTAAAGTAGTAAGATTCTGACACAACAAAAAAATCCCTGGATGTTACACTGTTTGTTCTATTGTGCAGCAATGATTAGCATATACTTTTTAGTCACATAGTAAAACAAATGGGAAAAAAATGTCCTTGAACAAGACTTGAACCTACAACTGCCAGCATTTAAAGTAACATTTTATCCATTTAGCCAACAAATCACATTGATGACAGGGAATTCATACTAAGGCATAACAGCTTATCAAAGTCTTTATTCAATGTACCTGACTCACATGGCTATCCAGTCTACCTTTTACAGTTCCATAATGCCAGCCAGTTTGTAAAAAATATAAATATATGCACATACTGGGGAATTTGCAAAGTGCGATGTAAGGCCTCTATCAAAAGCTGATTTCAGTCTCATTAGTCGACATAGTTATACCTATGTTTACTTTATTTGTTGTAACCACAATGCTTTCACATTTTAATGAACCAGGTATAGAAGAGTTATTACCAGTCTTTGTCAAAAAAAAATGGTGCATGTGATTGGCACAATCCTCAAACAGTGAAAAAGTCAGTGTCATATCTGATGGAGAATGCAGAAATCCAAGAGTTAAGTCATTTACTGGTAGAAGTCTAGAGTCCATGGACATCATATTGCTATGCTCCAAGAATAATGATATGCTAGTCAAAGGTGTAATGTGTGTGCTTCATATGCACTGCAGAGGGCTGGGAAAAGGCAATCAGAATGCCTCCATGCGATTCACAGGTGTAGTGCCAGCTGACTCACATGATGTATTCGAGGAGTTATAGTAATTCTCAGATGGTTGTACTGTACATACAGAGGCTATCATCTGGAAGTGCATTGTAATGTAATTACCCAGGTCTACTAAGTGGGCTGATTCCACTGAGGAGTAGGACAGAGATCTGGAAGAACAATTGTAGAAAAAATGCATGACTCAAGTTGCTCTGCCTAGGAATATTGTTTATTTTCCAGGATCACATACTTTCTGATTTGTCTGTAAGTGAGGGGGTGCAAGGTGTAAACTCACCTGTCCTGCATGGAGGGTGCATTTTTTTTTCTCTTTTTTTTTACTCATTAATGAACAATCCCATGGATTTTTTCTCTGTCTGTTAATGAACAAGCCCATGTTTTTTTTCCTGTTTGCTTTTCATAGGTTCATAGGTTGATACTAGGCTATCTGCCCTAGGGCATTTACAAGCCTAGCCAGAGTGTGTTTGGCTTTTGCCACCCTTCTTAGATTAGTTGACTGTGCCTCTGTATAGTAGGTCACAGAAGACAGCCCATTTAAGGTTAGCTTACCGTGCTTCTGTCTATCAGTGACACAGAAGAGATCCCAGAGGTAAATTTTCGATCTCCCATCCAAACGTCAAGATTCTTCTTGAAGAGGGTCCTTGATGGGCTCTGTCTGACATGGATTGGGATTTTGTTCCAGAGTGAGGGGAGCCTCTGGGATATGAATCTGTCCCTCCAGCATGTTCTATTTATTTCTGTGCTGAGATTTAAGTCACTGGAGCATGTAGTTCTAATGGATTTGGATTTCTTGAGGTGGAGCATGTCCATTAATTCTGGGTTGGACATGGCTTTATAGGTCAGGCACAGATCGCCTCTGAGCAAGTGGTAAGCAACTGAGTAGAGCAGGAGTTTCTTTAGCCTAACTGCATAGGGCATCTGTCTGAGTCCCTTGATCCTCTTGGTGAGGTACATTTGGGGTCTTTCTAGTTGTAGCAGGTGTCGGGTAAGGTACATCCCAAATGGGGCATTTTATTCAATTATAGGCCTGATGATTGATGAGTAGAGGGGCACAATGACCTCTCTTGATCTAGATGTGAACCCCTTCATGATAAGGTGGGCTATATAGAATGTCTTTCTAATCACTTTGGCAATGTGATTGTCAAAGGAGAGATTGCAATCTACTTGGGTCCCCAAATCCCTAATTACTTCTACCATATTTAATGGATTACCACCTATGTGGTAATTTGTGGGCACTTTGTTTTTCCCAAAGGGGATGACTATGCACTTTTTGGCATTTAGCTTTAGGCCATGGCTCTGGCACCAGTTATCCATCTCTGTGAGACCTTTTTGGAGGATGCTTGTGTCAGCCAGCGAGTCGATTATGGCCCCCAATTTGCAGTCATCTGCAAACTTTGTCAGCCATAGTCCTCCTGTGTTAGCCTGTACCTCAGAGAAATACATACCGAACAAGAGAGGTCCCAGGACTGAGCCTTGTGGGACGCCACTTGTAACTGGTTTAGAGTCTGACATGGCACCTGCAATTCTGACCACGTGGGTTCTATCCCTAAGCCAGTTTGCAACCCATCTTGTGACATAGGGGTTGATATTTAAGCTGGTGAGCTTATTTATGATGCCCGAGTGGGGTATTGCGTCGAAGGCTTTTGCAAGGTCAAGGTAGGCTGTGTGGACTACCTTCCCTTCGTCTATGGCCTTGGTGACTGTTTCAAAGAAATTGACCAGGTTCAAGAGGCAAGATCTGCCCTTAGCAAAGCCGAATTGGGTAGGATCCAGTGTTTGGAGGTTCCCAGTGTCGTTGTTTATGAGTTCCATGATGATACGCTACATAGCTTTGCAGACCAGGCTAGTTCGGCTTATAGGGCGATAGTTTCCGGGGTCCGTTGTGGCACCACCTTTATGGAGTGGGACCACTGTTGCTGTACGCCATTCTTTGGGTACATATCCTGTTGTAAGGCTGAGACTGAACAGTAATTTTAAGTGAGGGTTCAGTTCTTCTTGGAGCTCATGTAAAACGCAGCCCGGGACACCATCCGGTCCCATTGATGCTGTGTTTTTGCTTTGGAGAGGGCAGCTCTCACCTGTGCATCTGTGATGTCAGGGAGGCTACACTCTGTTGGGATAGTCATTTGCTCATTTGGGTTTGCACTGATCCTGTCTGCCAGGATGCTGACAATGTTTGTGGGTTCAGTGTATTTTTTGTCATTTTGCACTAACTCAGAGCATATCTGGGAGTTTACACCCAGGTTTCTGACATAACTAAAGAAAGCCTTGTGATTATCTTTCTTAGATAGTTTTATGAGGGATCTTAGTTTCTTGCTAGTACTGATCAGAGTTGCCTTCCCTTTCAGAGATTTTGCTCTATCATGTAGTAGCTTCCTCCTTCTGTTGTACAGCTTATTTATGGCTGGGGTCCACCAGACAGGTCTCCTGCCTTTGGAGGAGTGTGTCTTGGTTTTATTTGGGATAGCATGATCCATGCATTCCTGTAGGTATCCACAGAATGCATTTGTAAAGGATTCTGTGGTTTGGGCTGTATTTTCCACTGGCCCTGGGACTTTGAGGGATTCCACTTTGGTTTTGAGAAGTGGGAAGTTTGCTTTTGAGAAGTTTTTGACCATGGTTTCCTTTGCTGGGGGTGGGGATGGGATATAGATGTCCGCAGTGATTAATTTATGGTCAGATCTTACCAATGAGGGTATACATCTGGTATGGAACATAGAGTCACCATGTTGGTGATGATCAGGTCTAATATGTTTTCCCCTCTTGTGGGAGTGGTGACCAGTTGTTCCATAGCATTTGAGTTTATAAATTCTAGGAACCATTGAGCTAGGGAGTTGGGGCTTGAGTAGTGCTCCCAGTCTATGTTTGGGTAGTTAAAGTCACCCAATATAATGGTGTTTGGAGAGACCTTCATATTCTCCAGTGTCTTCAGGAAAGCCGAGTGGGGTTCCTCAGTTTGGGAGGGTGGTCTGTAGCAGGCTACAAACTGGAAGGCAGTTTTGCCCACTGTTAGTTACACATGGATGGTCTCAGATGCTTCGTGCAGTGCCACTAGCCTGGAGGTATGGGTATCTTTAATGAATATGGATACTCCCCCTCCTCTAGTGGTTCAGTCTGAGTTTTGGGGCCGAAAAGCATGGTATGAGGTATAGCCTGGTAGTGCTGGGGTGCTCTTGGGAGCCTTTTTAATGAACAATCCCATATTTTTTCTTTGCCCATTAATAAGCTATCCCATGGTTTTAAGCAAACACTGCTCCATACTTTCTTCGTCATATTAAAGGCCTTTGTAGACCTGTCATCAGCTCTCATGCCTTTGATCAGACCACTTTAGTGCCAGTAAGAATGTTATAATCAACAGTGCTGCACTGATATCATGCCATGTGCAGGTCACATTTGTCCCTTCCTCCAAGTACACACAGGTTCTCCAAGACATACCTCAGGTTCTTGCAAAGCACTTCCTTGTATAAAAAATAAGACAATTTACTACCTTGGCTGCTGCAACCAATCAAGTCTCTTGCTTCACTGAAGCATACCTGATTGAGTGCAGCTTACAGTCAAGTTTAAAAAAGAGGGAAAAAAAATTGCGATCACGCTGAGCTGTGACATCACTTTATTTAGCTGTGCAGACATCCATGAGGTTCTGAAATGAACGGAGGAGTTGGAGAAACCTGCAGCTGCTGCATGGGGGCCCTTGTTCAATGGGAAATAATCGGGGGCTCCCCACAGTTGCAGGTTCAGTGGGTGCCTAAGGCTGGCTATGTTAACACTCAGTGGAAATTTAGCCTTTCTGTATATGAATGCTTATATACTATTATGGCTCTGTACAAGCTGTTCTAAATAATTGTGCCAACTGCTTTATCAATTTCATTGTGAGGCCTTTTAGTAGCTTCAATGATCATTTTTGAGCTATGCATTAAGATTTCATTTTAGAAACCAGTATCCTGGAGCAAAAGAAAGGAGTTTTCCTGTATAATCTGTGACTGGTGGTTCATTTAGTATACCTGGTACTAGTAGACTGGCTGAGGAGAGATGGTAGGCTGGCTTAGTGTTGTCTTTCCCCCTTGGCGATAGGGTATGGGATCACTTGTTGCAGAATAAACCTCTACTAGAGGCCAAAGGCTACTTCTATTTGCCTAAACATGTTTCAAAGGCTGGATGTAAGCATGTAAATCTGTGTAAGAGTATGCTGGAACATGTGCTGAACAATTAAAGTTTAAGTGGATGACTAGAACTATTCTGAGACAACTAATTAGAGCCATATAAAATAGAACAAAAACTAAGCATTTTATAATCAAGCACAAAAAGGTTATCAAAGCACACAGGAGCAAGGTCAGATCCTATGAACTAAAAACTACCACATCAGTAAAACATAATCACAAGGCATTCTTTTATAAAGAATTTTGAAAATAATACCCAAGATTATATTGTCAGATTACCCTCTCAAGCCTGGGGGATAAAGCTCATGCCCTTGCAGACAAATGCAGCTCCTACCTCTTCCCTGTGTCCCCCCCCAAACTTCCCAGTGCATAGAATCCAATCCATTCCCCTGTCACGATATACAGCAGTGGTACCCAGTTCTATCAGTCAGTGCTGGTAATAAATGCACTAGTTGCATACTCAAAGTTATGATTTAGCATTAATATCTCTGAAAATGGCAGTATAGTAAGACAGCAGTTAATGTTGCAGAAACATATTCACACCAATTATAACAGATGCTAAAAGCATTGTGGGTACTGGCAGTTAAAAATGTACAAGACCTTTACACACATATGCACATATATACATGCAGTTAAAGCTGTACACACTATTTCATCACATCATTCCACCACCCACAATGAGAGAGAAAAACTTTATCTAAAAATTGGTACAGTAATTACAAAATGTTTGATACACATATTTTAACATTCTTGAATGCAATGCAGACACTTGAGAATGGATTTTATATCGTTGCACTCCTTTCAATGCAAACTTATTTTCCCAAAAGTAGCATTCAAGATACTTAAGCAATTCTTAATCAAGGTAAAGACGATTTATGAACTATCTTTAAGAGTGAAAAAATAATCAGTCAATAATACTGTATGCTCCAGGCTGCACTTTGTTTTTTCCTTCGTATCCTGTGTGACCTGTGTGACCTCCAATAAAAATAAAGTAGGACTGCACAGTATGAGGACACATCTGACTATCGTCACTTCCACTGCCAGCCTTCCAGAACCTGGTATCCTAAGGCAGTGAAAGAACTGTCTCCTGCACACTGAACCCTAACAGTATTTTATCTGTGAGATGTGTAAGCAAATAACTAATCTGGAAGTAGCCTTCTGGAAATGTTGTGCTTGCAGTGAGCATCATACTAGTACTACTTCATTAAAATGTCACCAATAATGTATAATAAGTATATATCAGCTTCTGGAAAAATCCTAGAAATTGATTACTCCATTGCTAGACACACTAACTCCATGATCACTAGGCTAAACAAGGACAGGGTTACAGCTAGCTGTCTCTTGGGAACCAGGATTTCTGACATATAAATGGCCCTCATAACATTTTAGTAAAGTAAGAGTAAACTATGATAGCCCAGGCTGAAGTAAACAATCTGTCATGGAGGCTCACAAAAGACAGACAGAAGGAACTGATGGTGCTTGCTATGCATGCTTCAGTTAATGATAAGACTCTGTTTTTTGTGTGGCCTCATTCCCCTTACATGGAATCATTCCCGGATTCATAGAATAGATAATTGCATTCAACAATTGACTAGTAGCTATGGTCATTACAGTGGTGTTATGTATTTCCTGGGACAAGAAGATTGACAATCCTACTTACTTTGCAAAGGACTGACTGCATATCTCATTTCAGGGTTTCCATGTACTTGCAAAAACCTTTGATGCCTCCATGATATCTTTTTTTTAGGCAAAATTAATATAATAACCATACCACCTAATGAAAAAAACAAACAAACCATAAACTGGTCAACATCAAGGTGACCTTTCTCAATGCCAAGAGTCTTAAAAATAAACTGCTCCATCTGGAGGCACTTCTCTATCTAGAATGAGATCATGTTTATTTAGTCATTGAGAAACGGTTCAAGTGTAATGAAAGCATACTATTCGCACTGGTGTTCTGTACCTACCATGCCTTCAAGCCTAATGGTAATGGCAGAGGTGTCTCAGTGATTCATTCAAATCTTCCAACAAACTTTTACTAAAGGTATCCAACTCCCATAACCATCATGGGGACTCACTCTATTCACACAGAGTAACCAAACTCTGGAACACCCTTCCAGAAACAATAACAAAAAATCCAGTACACGACCAGTTCAAATCAATCCAAAAGGAACACCTTACCATTCATTGATTGTGCTCCTGCCACTCCCCAGGTTAATTTATTTCTCCACTTTTATTTACCCTTCTCACCTGATCTTCTAACGTCCTTATTATAAACTTTCGTTTAAATACTTTCTATGGTTTGTTTGTTCTGTAGTGTGATTGTACTGTTCTTATGATTAAATTACATTTACTACTACTTGGTTGTGGTGTACTACTGTGGAGTTTTTTCGCTAGATCCCCATTATAAACGGGACCTTGCATTGTACTGTTTCTTGATACTGTAAAATAATTCTGTTGTACTAATGCTTGTGTATTTTATGCATTGTTTGTTAACTGTATTACTGTGGAGCTTTACTCCCTGGGTCCCACTGAAAATGGGCCTCTGGCTCAGTCAGACATACTTGGTTAACAAATGTAATAAATAAATAAAAATAAATATGTTTGCCATTGCAAATCAAAGGGTTATATCCTTAAGGCACTCTACAAGACCAAAAACATCTCTCCAGTGGGTCCCAACAATATACTGGGTTGTCTAAAAAATACTGCCAAGCAGGTTTATCATGAGACCCTCCATAAGTTGTTCAACCTAAACTTTGCCACAGTATATGTACCTAAGTCATGATGCAATGCAGTGGTGATGCTCATCCAAAGGGTGGTCCCACCACTGACTCAGGAAGCTATAGACTCATTAGCCTTACTAATTTTGTCTCCAAAGCCACGGAATGCATCATCATTGACCTCATAAACCAGGACATTAAAATTTGATCAGGCTGAACCCACAGCAATTGATATTTGTTAAGGGTAGGTTTAGCTTCATTAATCTTGGATGTTTCTTGGAAATGGTCACACAGAAGGTGGACAATGGCTACACAGTTCATGCTGTCTACTTGGATCTGGCAGGCAAAGGTGTTTGTCACTATACCACATAATGGTATTGTTGATAAGCTAATGGTCTTAAAAATTATTCCTAAGTGGTAAGATGGATTGCAAACTGACTCAAGAACAGAACACATGTTGTCAGGGCCAGTTATGCATCCTCATTTATATAAAAGCTGGCCAGGGCAATTCCCAGGGTTGCATACTAGCCCCTTTCCTTTTTGGCATTTATTTCTCTGACCTAAACACTGACATAGGTTCATATGTATGTACTAGGCTAATGGCTGCTGGGGCCTTTTTAAGCCTAGTCATGCACCCCCAGTCTTTGACAAGTTCGTGTACCCATGGTAATCATAATCAGAGGCTTGAGGGATGAGATATTTACAAGCAGGGGGCCTGGGAGATGAACTATTTACAGGTTGCCTATGTCCATTAGAGACATAGTTTCCAAACTAGGGATGAATTTCCTGTTCCCCATCCAGTTGTCCAAGTTACACTTGAATTGGGTTAATGAGGGACTCTGCTTCACATTGACGGGGAGCCTGTTCCTGAGATGACGTAATCTCTGTGATACATACCTGTCAAGATTTAATTCTTTAGAATGGGTAATTCTAGTGCTATTTCTTTTGTGGATATGCAGGAGGTCCATCAGAGTGGAGTCTGATGATGCCTTTTATGCAAGAGATAGATCTCCGTTCAACAGCCTGTAAGACACAGAGTGCAAGGATAGGGCCTTGAGGTGGTCTGCATAGGACATGTTATTTTTACCCTGGGTTCTTTTAGTGAGAAACCCCTGTGGGCATTCCAATTGAAGGATGTACCTGGTTAGGTACATACCAAAGGGGGCATTATACTGAATGATAGGTCTGATGAATGCCAAATACAGTGGAACAATCGTCTCCTTGGACCTAGATACTATAACTTTGTTTATAAGTTGCACAGTAAAGAATGATTTCTTCAGTATGGTAGACATGTGATGGTCAAATGCTAGATTACTGTCTACATGTAACCAGGTCCCTGACTACTGGGACAACTCTTATGGGTGTGTTGTCAACATGGTAATTACCAGGGGTTACTAACTTCCCAAAGGATACTATTATGCATTTCTTGATATTTAATTTTAGTCCATGGATCTGACAACAGTTGTTTGTCTGTCAGCCCTTCTTGGAGAACATTAATTTTAGCGGTCAGTTCTAAGACTGCTCCTAATTTGCAATCATTTGAAAATTTGGTCAGCCAGAGGCCCTTGATGTTGACCTTGACTTCATAGAAGTAGATGAAAATAGGATCAGTCCCAGGACTGATAACTGGGGGACTCCACTGGTGACTGGCCTCTGTGTAGAGGAGAACTCACCAGATCTAACTTCCTGGGTCCTGTCTGTGAGCCAGATAGCTATCCACTTGGTAAGATAAGAGTTTATATCTAACCTCTTCAGTTTGTCAACAATGCCCAAGTGGAGTATTATGTCAAATGCCTTGGCCAGATTAAAGTAGACAGTGAGAACCATTTTGGCTCCATCCATTGCTTTGCTAACCCCCTTAAAGGAGTCCACTATGTTGAGTAGGCATGACCTGTCTCTGACGAAATCAAACTGGATTGGGCTTAGTGTCTGGAGGTTTCTTGTGTCATTATTGAATATTTCCATTAATATTCTTTCCATGGTTTTGCATATGAGACTTATGGGTCTGCAGATGACCCACCTTTGTGAAGAAGGATGAGAGTTGTTGTTCTCCATTTGTGAAGCATGATATGCCTGTTTGGAGGTTACTGTTAAATAGTGATTAAAAGGGGCTTGAAAGGTCATGTTTCATGCTATTTAGAAGATAGCCTGGGATATTGCAGGGATCCATAGGTGCAGTGTTCTTGGCCTTACAGAGAGTGTTGAAGACTTGTTCTCTAGTGATAGTGGGGAGTTATATTTGATGTTATTTCCTGAAGAAGGTGTGGGGGGTAATGTTAGAGCTGAATTTCTCTGCCAGTAGGTTTGCTATATCCAGAGGCTCAGCACAGGTAGCTTCAGTAACAATGAGCTTTGCACACAATTGTGTATTGCCTTTGATTTTGAAGACATGACTAAAGAATGCCTTGTTGAGGTCTTTGGCCTGGGAGTTCAAATTTACCTCATATTTGTTTTTTGGAGACTTTATCTGTCTTCTGAGTTGTTTGTTTTATTTGATGAGAGTGCTTTTATCCTGCTGGGTGCTAAACCTCCTAATTTTTGCCATTATTTTCTGCCTTCTGTTACACAGCCTATTGATATTGTGATTCCACCACAGTGGATTGTTTTTTGAGTTAGCTCTATATTTATTCCTGGTGGGTACAGCTGTCTCTGTGCAGTTATTTACATGCTTATATAAGGTTTCTGTGAACAGTTCCACATAGGTAGTGGTGTTCTCAGGGTTCAGGGGGCTTGAAAGTTTGCCAAGTTATCACTTAATAGTAGGAAGTAAGCCTTAGAGTAGTTCCTGAACATGTCAGGGTTAGTTGAGGTTCGGGATTTTACTTTTACTTCAAAGGAGGATGTCTTGTGGTCTGACCTTACCAAACAGGACATTACGCTAGTGAGTGTTCGGCACTCTCCCATGTAAGTGAAGACCCGATCCAGTATGTGTTTGCCCCTGGCTGGCATATTGTCAATCTGGTCCAGGGAGTTTTTGTTTACAGAATCTAGGGATCTCTGTGCCTGCACCTTTGGTGTCGTATATGATTCTCAGTTAATAGCAGGGTAAATAAAGTTACCCATGAATATGGTATTGGGTTAGATGGTAAGTATTTCCAGTAATCTTAAATACATGCTATGGGTTTACTGGGTCAGTGAGGAGGACCTACAGCTTGCAAGGAAATTGTATGGGATTTTACCTATGGTGATTTGAACATGGAGAAGCTCAAGTGAACCATCCTGTTTGACCAGCCTTGAGGTATTTTTATTTTTGATGTAAATCAAGGCACCTCCTCCCTTAGTCCCTGTCTGTGTAGTAGCTGGTCTAAATGTGTAAAGGGCATTATAGGCTTGCACTGCTGGGTGTTCTCCATGGCTTTAAATTATGTCTTAGTGGCTGCACAGATGTCAACATTCTTTTGGTTGAGGAGAGCTTGTAAGGAGTTGAATTTGATATTTAGAATCCAGACACCAAGGAACTCTGTCTAACATACCTTAACTTCCGGTTTACTGAGAAAAGATTTGAGCTAAACACCAAGAAATATGCGATATCATTGTCTTCTGGGAAAAAAAATCTTACCACCTACTGTATCAATGACACCCTACGCTCCAGTGAGTCTGTGATCAGGGACTTGAGTATCTGGGTTGATGGTTCCCTCTCCATTTATAACTATGCTGCAATTGTAGTCATATAATCCTTCTATATATTACAATTAATTGCAAACAGCATCTCATCAAAAACCAAGGAAGTTATTGTCCCCCTATACTCTTCCCTGGTTAGACCCATTATAAAATGCAGTGCACCACTTGGCATGTACATTTATCACATGACACATCATAAAAAAAAAAAAAAAACACTGAGGGTACTAGCCAAAAGGGTCCCTGGCCTCAAAAATATTATTATCAGGAAAGGATATAATCACTATCCCTGTATATTATGTTGTATGTGCTATTGAGAGGACTCCTCAAAATGGAGAACATTGATATCTGTGCAGTGACTGAGACCTGATTCAAGGCTCCCAAGAGCACCTCAGCATTACCATGCTATAATTCATACCACACATTTCGGCCACAAAACCAGAACCGCAACACTAAGGGTGGAGTTGTGTCCATATTCATCAAGGATACCCACACCTCCAGGCTAGTTGCACAACACAATGCCTCCAAGATCATCCAAGTGCAACTTACCCTGGGCAAAAATGCATTCCAAATTGTAGCTTGTTATAGATCCCCCACCATGATCCAGGACCCACACTCCAATTTCCTGGAGACATTGGAAAAAAATGAGGGTCCAACCAAATACCCTAATAATGGGCAATTTCAATTACCCGAACATAAACTGTGAAAACGACTCTTGCACTAATCCCCTAGTTCAACGATTCCCGGAATTTATAAACTCTAATGCCATGGATCAACTTGTCAACACCCCCACCAGGGGCAACAATATTCTGGACCTGGTCATCACCAACATGGGTGACCAATGCTCAATGCCCAAGATCAACTCCTCGCTGGTTAGATCAGACCATAAACTAGTCACCCTAGATATCCACATCCCAACCCCACCCCCACACAAGGAAACCATAGTAAAAAATTTCTCCAAAGCAAACTTCATGTTACTCAAAACAAAGAAAATTTAAAGAAATATTTGTTTTTCTTGTGGATTTTTATCATTAAATACACCTTTGGTTTATCATCACCTGAGTGATTTGTGCCTGTGAAACTCTGCCTGCCAGCATTTTTATTTATTTTGTTCTGTTAATTTCACAGGCTAGGTTGAGATCACTGGATTGAGTGACTCTTGCCCCATTTGATTTGCAGACATGCACATTTTCATTAAGGCAGGGTCAGAGATCGTTCTGTAGTCCAGACACAGGTTGTCTCTCTTTACAGAACTCCCTGATTCAACCAAGGTCAAGTTACAGGGGATGAGGCAGGGGAAAAGTGAAAAGGAAAAACAAATGGAAGAATCAACAGATGAAATTAATTCTCCTGATGCTAACACTAGTTCTTCAGAAATAACAGGTGCTTATGGAGGTGTTGTGTTATCATACTGGGATTTAATGTTTTCAGCTATACTGACCTGGGTATTACTCCAGCACCAACAAAGGTTTTAAATTTGTCCCCACATTTTGCATGCACCATCACTGAATTCAAACTATATACCCATAAATTAAATTTTATGATTAATTTGGATGGTAAAAATGACAATGTGAATGGTCTCTCTACAGATGTTAGTGCTGTTAATAATAATATTGTGAAGAGAAAAAGTGTGTACAATCCCCCTTTGAACCCTACATTAGCAGTGTTTGAAAGGGCTTGTGAGAGAGAGATTCACAATTTCAAATATTCCTGTTCCTTATTTTTACAACCTGACGAAGGAAGAAAAAGATGTTACACACAAATGTCAAATGTAGAAGTAATCCACCGATTAGCGTAATGAAAACGGACAAGGGTGGGGGAATTGTAGACTACACATGTAGCATTTATAATATACTTCAGAATACTGAGAAATATGAGACTGTCTCTGTAAATGACATTTTTGTTGGAAACAAGAAGATATACATTCCTTGAAGGTGCATTATTACAGGGAACTACTGGTATAGGTACACATAGATTCTTGGTTAACAAATCCCTGTATACTCTAACTTTGTTAAGTATACAAAAAGTCCAAATGTGCATCAGTTGACCACCCCCCCTCCATTGACTGATACTGGCGGCAAACAACTCCAAAACCTATCCCCTAGCAGTTTATGTTAACTGTGCAAAATTAAGGAACAAATCTTCATCATTTTGCTGTTTTCTACTGTTGACATAGTCAATTTGTTCACTTGAATTGCACATCAAATGTTTGGAGTTATTTTATGAAGCTATCACTGAACTCACCTAATTTGATGGTCTAACCATTAATTTTATCGACCTTATGGAACTTATTTTAACTAACAATTTTATTGTATTTGATGCTGAATACTATAGGCAGATAAAGGAGGCGGCTATGGGGGCAAGTTGTACACCAATGTACGCAAACTTGGTGTTACATAGTCAGGAGAAAATTTTTGTCTTGAAAACCTGCTTCTTTACCCAATGACATGCATACTGGTGGTTTTTGGATGACATATTTGTTTTATGGAAGGAACATGATGTAGGGTTGCACACAAGTTTTGTGTCCTATTTGAACAACACTACTTCTTTTTTTGATTAACAGGCCAACATGCCGTGGAATCTATAGACTACTTGGATGTCACAATTTTTAAGGACCTCTCCTGGGGTTGTTTTGAGTTAAAATATACAGGAAACTCACTTTTTCCAATAGTCATCTTTATTACCACAGTTGTTACCCAAAACACATCATGCAAAGCATTTTTAAAGCTCAGCTTGTTAGAGCCACCTGGATGTGTTCTGACATCTACTACTTTAGTACTGAGGTAGACATGGTGATCAGCTTGTTTTTAGAAAGGGGGTATCCACCTGATTGTTTGAGTAACATTGTGTCTGAAGTTGCCTAGTGATGAAAGAAATACATTTCACTGCTTGCCTAAGGCAACCAAAAACAATTAAAGGCTAATACTGTGGTATCCACAGTGTATTAGACAACCATGAACAATTAAAGGTTAATACTATGGTATCCACAGTGTATTAGACAAACATGAACAATTAAAGGTTAATACTATGGTATCCACAGTGTATTAAACAACCATGAACAATTAAAGGCTAATACTATGGTATCCACAGTGTATTAGACAACCATGAACAATTAAAGGTTAATACTATGGTATCCACCGTGTATTAAACAACCATGAAAAATTAAAGGCTAATACCATGGTATCCACAGTGTATTAGACAACCATGAGCAGTTAGAGGCTAATACTATGGTATCCACAGTGTATTAGACAACCATGAACAATTAAAGGTTAATAATATGGTATCCACAGTGTATTAGACAACCATGAACAATTAAAGGTTAATACTATGGTATCCACAGTGTGTTAGACAACCACGAACAATTAAAGGCTAATAATATGGCATCCACAGTGTATTAGACAGCCATGAACAATTAAAGGCTAATAATATTGTATCTACAGTGTATTAGACAACCATGAACAATTAGAGGCTAATACTTTGGTATCCACAGTGTATTAGACAACCATGAAAAGTTAGAGGCTAATACTATGGTATCCACAGTGTATTAGACAACCATGAACAATTAGACGCTAATACTATAGTATCCACAGTGTATTAGATAACCATGAACAATTAGAGGTTAATACTATGGTATCCACAGTTAATAATACATCCATATGCAATTTTGCACATTCTTTGGTAGTTACATAGTAGTTTTGTGAAACATATTAAGGATATCTTAATAAGAAATTGGAGTATTTTTAAGACTGATGAATCTATTTTTAAAACAGTAGGTACAACCCCTTCTTTTGTTTTTAAAATGGGTAAGAATTTGAAACATTTATTTGAGCACCAGCATAATACACCCTATAAAAGAGGGCAAAAGGGTACAAAAAAGTGTGGTGCATGCTATCAATGTCTTTACGTTCTGGATAAGACTGAAATTTCTGTTGGAAATCTGCCTAACATAGTATTGAATATGGTAATTGTGCCTCAAAGGGTGCAGTGTACATTGCTATATGTCAAAAATGCTTTTGTTATTATGTAGAAAAAACTGAGCACCAATTTTGTAAAAGTATTTACAAGCATGTTTATGCTATAAGTAAAGGAAACAATAACAATACACTGTGTAGGCACGCGCAGAACTGCCAAGGTTTTGAAAAGTTTCTTTTTGACATTATTGAAGCAGTACCAGTTAATAGCAGAGGGGGTTCCTGGGAAACACCAGTTGATAGCAGAGGGGGTTCCTAGGAAACAAAGTTAGAAATGAAAGCGTTATTATGGAAAGTAAAACTTGATGCTATTAATGATAAAGGTCTCCATGAATATGCTTCAATTGTACCTGTTGTAAAACTTAAAGCTGCTCATCTTTATACTCTGATTTTTTTTTAATTATATGTGTAAGTATTGTTCATTTTAAATTATTTTTACCTATAGTGCTTATTACATTGTAGATTAATGTTGATTGTGTGCATTTTTTAAACATTTTTAAATACACTTGTACATTTTTATGTATTGATGTCAAGTCTAAGTCATTTGGCTTTAATTTTTATTGTTTGCCCTTAATTGATGACATTATCATGTGACCTTTATCAAATATTTAATGGAGGATAGCCTTTATGTGAAATGGTTCTGATGAGGTCTAATATGTGTAAGGATGAAAGCCCTTAACTGCTTTTACCTTTTTCTTTTTTTGTAAATAAAGTTTACATAATTCGGTTTAAAGTTTCCTATTGGTGGCTCAGTGAACTATTTTACAAGTATAAAATCCACACACATGTACCAAAAGACAAACTGGAAAAATGTATCCCCAAAGAATAGTCTACAAAAAATATGATACACACAAAAGTCCGGGGATCATATACCAGGCAGAAGAACACTTGAAATATTCCTGTAATACAAAAGTGCATTCAATCACAGGCTAGTTATATATAGTTAAAAACTCGGCTTTATTGCAGTAGGCAAGCACATTCATGGGAATATCTCCCACTTCATCAGACCATGGTCTGTGATTGAATGCACTTTCGTATTACAAGAATATTTCAAGTATTTTTCTGCCTGGTATATGATCCCGGACTTTTGTGTGTATCATATTTTACAAGTATTGTATCAGCTATTATAATTTAAGTGTATTTTTGCTATGTGGATTTTAATTATGTGGTTTTATACAGTTTTGGACCCCTCAGGCAGCTCGGCACTATGTGAACCTATTTTTGCTGTTATTAAATCTTTATGTGGTAGCTGCATGGTCACACACTGGTTTGGTTGTTTTGTAGTTTAAATTGCTGTCAATTTGTATTCCCAAGTCTCTCACCACTGTGTTTGAGCTTAAGGGGTGCTGTCTATAATGTAATTTGCAGGGGCCACTTCTTTGCCAAAGGGGATAATGATGCACTTTCTTGCGATTAACTTTAGATCATGACTATGGCACCAATCATTAGCCTGTGTTACGCCCTTTTGTAATATATTAACATCACTGGGGGAATCGATTATTACACCTAGCTTACAGTCATCTGTAAACTTGGCAAGCCACAGGCCACCTACTTTTGTCTGGCCATCCAAGAAGTAGATTCCAAATAGTAGATGGTCCAGTACAGATCCCTGTGGTACAGCACTGTTAACTGCTCTACTGGTGGAGGTGGAATCCCCAACTTTGACAGTATGCGTTCTGTCAGTGAGTGAGTTTGCTACCCATCCAGTGAAGTATGGGTTAATCCCCAGCTAAGAGAGTTTCTCAATGATACCCAAGTGGGAGATTGTGTCAAAGGCCTTGGCTAAGTCAAGATAAGCAGTATGTACTGCTTTACCCTCATATAGGGATTTGGTGACATTCTTGAAGATGTCGACCAGTTTTAATAAACAAGAACTGCCCCTAAAGAAGACAAACTGGGTCGGGTCAAATGTTTGGACATTATCTACGTTCTTGTTGATAAAGTCCATGATGATTCTTTCCATGAACTTGCAGATAAGGCTGGTTAGGCTTATGGGTCTATAGTTCCCAGAGTCAGTTGATGGATTCCTTTTGTGTAAGAGGATTACTGTTGCTGTTCTCCACTCTGCTGGAACAAAGCTAGTGCTCAGGTTATGGTTGAAGAAAGTGACAAGTGGTTCCACTAGATCTTATTTTAGATTGTTTAGTAAGCAGCATGGGATGTTATCTGGTCTTATGAAGGCTGTGTTTTTGGCCTTGGAGAGGGCACATGTCACCTGCTCTTTGGAATTGCTAGTTAGTGGACTGGTGGCAGGGATACTCTGGGATGTGTCTGGTAGGGATGTGAGGGGTGAAATTTGCACCAAATCTGTCCACCAGCAAGTTGGTAATTTCTTCAGGTACACTGTGAGTAGTACCATCCACAGTCAGATCTGCACATAGCTGGGCATTCTCTTTAAAAGTTTTTGGACAGAGCTAAAGAAAGTCTTATGATTGTTTTTAGCTAGAGATGCTAATTTATCATTGTAACTGGCTTTAGGAGACTTTACAAGATATCTGATTTGCTTGTTTAAACTGTGATGAGTAAGTTACCTCTTGTTCTTGGTAACAGTTTGTTCCTTTTGTTATGTAATATATTTCTACTTGTGGTCCACCAGGGTGACCTGTTTCTTTGGGATGACCTGGTTTTGATTCTGACTGGTACAGCCAAGTCTATACAGTTGCTTAAAACTCTGTACAGGGCACTTGTGTACTTCTCTACATAAGAGGCATTGTTGGATGTGTTAGCAGGAGTTTTGAAACTTTTTATACCCTCATTTAGTAGGCTAAAGTTTGCTTTGGAGAGATGTTTCAGTTTATTTTCTCTTGTGGGGATGTCCAATCTGATCTTTACTTCACACAGGACAGATTTATGGTCTGACCTCACCACGGGTAGTGCAGTGACCCCCCCCACATTGGTGAATCCCAGGTCCAGGGCATTCAAGCCCCTTGTAGAGGTGCAGACTATCTGTTCCAGAGCATTTGAATTAACACAGTTGAGGAAACGCAGGCCAATCACATTTTTGCTCATGTATGTTGTCCATTCTATGAAAGGATAGTTGAAATCTCCCATGACTAAAGTGTTTGACTGCATAGGGAGTGATTCTAACAAGTCCAGGTAGTGGATAGGTTTCTCTTGGTTCATGGTGAGGGACCTGTAGCTAGCAATGATGTACTAGGGTGCTTTACCTATATTTAATTGTACCTGGAGTAGCTCTAGAGAGTCGTACTGTTTAATCAGTCTCCAGGGTATTTGGAATTTATGAAGATGCAAAAATCCAAAAAAATGCGATCCGGTAAACAATAAAGGAGATTTTCAGTAATTTCACATGATACTGCCTCAAAATCACCGAAAAGTTTATTGAATAATCCACAAAGTAGTAAAGAACCACTGAACTAAAGAAATTGTTGTATAAAATTCATATAAAATTCATGGATTGAGTGCTTTCGTCTCCAAATCGGAGACTTCATCAGAATCCATGAAATGAAACAAACCACTCTTTTTATACATAAGACACTAATTAACCAGGATCTTTTGGAATTGAATAATTACCTATCTTAAAGGGCCAATAAGTTACTAATGCCTTTAAATACATCACAGTACAAAAAGCATCACTATAAGAAAACAAATCGAGGTTACTAAATAAAATACCATGGTACTGCGTAAAAGTACATTGTAGTAAAATGAAATAAAAACTATGTATATAAATTTGTATGCTAAAACCATGTATGAATGTTTTGTATATAAATACAAGATAATAAATAAATAGTAATCAATGATGAATAAGTAAATAAATAGTAATTTATGATAATGCATAAAATCTAACTAAGAAAATATAATATATCAGTATTTATGGATGTAAAAAATACATATAATAATAAATTAGTATGTATGTATATAAAAAGTACATATATGTATATGTGATATGTAGTTTGATGATAATCGTGAATGTAAAAGTACAAGAAACATATAAATAAATAAATAAATAAATAAAATTACTTGTCACTGTAACTATCCATATTAGTGTTTATGTTTTTCTGGGTCTGCTGCAAACATTTTCAATTCTGGGGTGATGGAGATGTGGTCATTTAGACCCTTCCCACAACAAGAATCCAATCTGAGTTGCCACATCATTTCTTTAAACTCTAGTTGCGTTTCCCAATCTCCACCCCTGTCAGGACACTTGACCACCTCTATAACCCAGAATTTAAAATCAGCTGTTTTACAAATTAACACGTGTCTATACAAAGCGTTATTTTCATTTTGTTTGTTAATATCCCTCACGTGTTCATAAATTCTGGATCTTAAGTGCCTTTCATTTTTACCCACATAATAGCTCCAACAGACTTTGCAATATGCAAGGTACACCACTCCTTTAGTATAACAGCTACTGTAATCCTTGGCTATTAAATTCATTCTAAGACTGGGTAGTCTTAACTCTTTTTGTCCAGATATAAATGCACACTGTGGCACCTGCCACACTTGAAAGTCTCACATTTTCTACTGGTACTTTGGATGTTAACCTTTTTTCTCTCTAATATATTCTTAATATTCATGTTCCTTCTGTAACTATATTGTATATCCATTTTAAATACATCAGTTTTAATTTACATGTCCCTAAACATCTCTGGACAAACAATAAACATTGTTTAACAGGAATTCTTGTTTCCTGATCAAAGAAAATCCAGCTGTTCTTCCTCCAAACTACAATTTTCTCCTATACATCATGCAGTAACTCGTGTCCACCTGATAACCTCTTACCTCTCGTCTAGCCTCTCTATGCCCACCCCCCCAAACACTTCCTGCTGCCCTCTCTTCTCTCTCCCTGTACATATTGAATATATTTACATAATATATTAAACTAAAGTGATCTTCTTACAAGTATTTAACTTCACTAGGACATTTGAACTGTAGGTTGTCTAACTTTGAACAATTTATTTTGAATCATCATTGAACGTCTCTCTTTCTCTCTTTTTCATGTTATTCTTCTACTCCTAAATATGTTTTCTTATTACTTCCCAAACAGAGACTGAAATGGTTCATGCTGGTTAGTGTTCCACCCCAGTTAACAAGTGGAAATAAATAAGTACATTTTTTTTTGCTACAATAGGCTGTCTAATGTTCAGAAAACAATTTAAACCGATCACTGTTTTAGTCAGCTCTGCTATGAAACACCAACTTCTTGTAAGTCAGCATTCCAAAACAATGAAAAAAAATCCCCAAAAGTAAAAAGGGGAAAAAAAACTCCTTCGCCACTGATGCCAAGGGAATTCTTTTCTCTGATTTTTTGCAGGGGGGGATCAAGCTCTCTTACACACCCTGAAGTTATATATACCATCTCCACAATTGCATCAACTAGAATAAGGGGAAAAGTCTCTCTAAAGAAGTAAATCATTCTCAGACCACAATTAGAAACCATGCCAGCAATTATTTTATTTATATTATTTATTTAACATTTGTTTACCAGGAAATTCTGACTTGGAATGAGCCAATTTTCAGCAGAGGCCCAGGGAGAAACACTCTAGATGCATGTCTTTGTTCCTATTAGAAAACCATTTGGCATTACACTAGTCATCAGTTTTACTGTGAACCTTCAACTTCCTGAAATTCAGTGTTCCAAATGAATGAAAAAAAATGCCTGAAAGTAAAAATGGCAAAAATCTCCCTTTCCAGTGATGCCCACGGAATTTCACCTTGAGCATGTGTAGGGAAGCCATGTTAGTCATCTGACCTTGGGCAAAATCAGTTAAATCTTATGTCATTTATTGAGATACAAAAAGCAGGATGATGAAAGATATATCAATACCAAAGTGATTGCCTTTCCGTACATTTAGCACTTAGCTGCTTCTCAGAACCTGTTAGGTCAAAGTATATATAGAATCAAGGATATGGGCAGGATAAAGGCTTTCTAAGTGGCTTTGTAAACAATTGCTGTTTCTGATTTTATTTTTCACAAAAGGCATGAATTAGCAGAAAACTCCTTAAATCCTAACTTCCCAAGAATTGTTTAGTTGTTTTGCACCCAAATTAATTTATAGTAAACTCTCGGTTAACCGGCACAAATGGGGTTTGGTAGTAGCCAAATAACTCTAGTTTCTGGTTGCTTGAGAATTACTATTGATACTGTACCCTATACTATTTGTTTGTTTTGACTTGTTCTTAGGTTGGGGAGAGAGATAATTTATTACTATCTTCCTTTTCAATACTCTAAAACCCTAAAAATGTAAGGTATGTTTCTGGGGAGGGGACAGATAGTGCAACATATGAAAACTGTACTGCATTTTTTCAATTTTTTTCTGGTTGCTTGAGAGTTCTGGTTAACTGAGTTTACTGCATTATAGGAAGATAACATCTGGTTCTGATAATCTGATCCTTAAACATATCTAAAACATTACACTGTGGCTATGTAGCCCATTAACATTTAAGGCTACTATATTCATTAAGCAAATGTTATCAGTAATTTCATCCACCAGAATTACAGTTCCCACTATTATGAGCCCCTTAAATACTCAAGTATTAATTTGGGTATGAATACTATTGTGTGCTAACCATTTGATGACACCAGAAACGGGTTAAGGCACTCACAGACACCCAAGGAAAGGAAAGGAAAAAACAAGGAAGGTTTAAGTTATGTTTGCATTTGGATTTCATAATCACCATCTTGCAATCTATATTGTTTGCATATATCTGTTGCCTTACATTTAATATCCCAGTCCAATTTTTTATATACAATGTCATCTGCGTAAACAATGCTTTTTTAAACAACAAGTAATAGCTACAGTTATAAACTAAAATATATATTGTATTCCATTATGTACTGTACTTTCTATTTTGCATCCTTTGAACCCACTTCATTAGTATTATGAGGAAGTCTGCATGCCTCGAGTGTCAGTCCAGGAATGTTAATACAAGCAGCTGGTTTAGAATGTGATACATACCCTAATGATCTTTCCTATATAGCACAAGCATGAAGCACTCACACAGCTATGATGACACTTACAGTTATATGCAATGATATACATTTAGTTTCCTTATATACTATAAGCTTTCACTATTGTACATTGACTTAACAACATGAATTTTCAGAAATGACTGCATAGCAGATGTTGTAGTTAGTTATACCCTTTCGATTTGCATGGAACTTTGTAAAACTAAAAGGCAGCATTTCTTTTCAGTACAGATAAGCATTATATCTTGTTTGTAAGAAACTTTTATGATGGTCTGCATGTGGATTATCTATTCCCACAATAACATTTCACTGTATACATATATAAAATATATATTTTTTTCTCTTAGTCATTAATAAATGCTACTATAAGAAGCGAGAGACTCTTTCTTTTCAAATGGTGTCATGTAACTCTAATGACTGGAAGGCAAAAAAATAAAAAATAATCAGCCTGTTACATAGTTGCAAGTCTTCTATTCTAGTTGACACATGAAAAAACACAGATGTGTGTGTGTGCGTGTGTGTGTGTGTGTGTGTGTGTGTGTGTGTGTGTGTGTGTGTGTGTGTGTGTGTGTGTGTGTGTGTGTGTGTGTGTGTGTGTGTGTATCAGCAGGCTGCCTGTAGGTTTTGAAAAAAAAGTCTTTCTCAAATAATATTTGCTTTGCTGGTTACAGTAAATCACCTCCTTTGAGACCATTATAAATTATGTGGTCAGGTGGCCATTTTCCTCTGTATTCAAACAGTGACCTATAAGTGGTGCAGTGCAATTTGCTCTTTCTATCTGGAAAAAAATTCTACATTTTTATAAAAAATAGCCAATTCCTTTGTCGGGCAAACTTCAAAAGCTGTGTTTCATAAACAAGCAAAAATTCCAAAAGGCCTGTTCAAATTGATGAGCATTTTTCTCACTTATACAAGTAATGTTTTACACTTGTTTTCTTTAAATAATTATGTAAACATGCATTTCTCTCTCTCTCTCTCTCTCTCTCTCTGCATATATATATATATATATATATATATATATGTATGTATAGGTATATATATATATATATATATATATATATATATATATATATATACATATATATGTATATAAGCTCTTGATGCATTATTCCACTAGCAAATCAAACTTTACAATGGCCTTTACAGTTGATAAGTGTGCAAATGCTTGTGCTGCTAGACCTTCATTCTCTCAAATGGTGATTAAGCAAATAGACTGCAGTAGTATGAATATTTTCACAATTCAACAGATATATTAACTAGTATATTTTATTAGAATTTTAGTTTGTAAAGCAAATGTGGAGTGCAATATTATGAATATTTTGAAAATTCAACAGGTTTGACTGGAGTATTTCATAATTGTTTAAACTGAGAAGAAAAATGTCCATAAAAATGTCATATGCTCATTTAGGGGAAAATACAGTTATACACTATCTTCAAGACTATGAATATATATATATATATATATATATATATATATATATATATATATATATATATATATATATATATATATATATATATATATATATTTTTTTATTCTAGGTAATGCCTGTACTGTGAAGTTCATAACCAGCTGACAAAGCAGAAAAAAAAAACATGTTCTGATAAGACTGTGCCTCAGAACAAAAAAAAAACTGTGTCAGAAAAGGTATAAAAATTGTTGCAAAAACTTGCACAGATGTTACAGCCTGTTGAAGATAATTGTTTTGTTGATGCCAAATGAGGTTTGGTAACAGACCAATTTGTCCAGGGCCATCTTCAAGTGGGGCTAGATAAATATAGTTGCAGGAGTTAAGAGGATGGGGGAAGGATAGGGTTAAATGGGAATGAGGGATAACTGGGAGGAAATGAGGTAAGGGTAGGGAGGGGCTTAAAGGATTTAGGCATGTGTAACTGGTATAGGAATCACATTTTCGGGGACAACTTGCTAAGATAAGTTCTACGTCCAGATGACCTGAAGGGTAGGCCTTGGGGAACAGTGGAGGCATGGTAGTGCTAGACCAGTAAGGGTTTTTTCTTTTCTTTTCAGGATTCTGTAGTTAATAGAAGTTGGGTGTGTTTGGAAAGTGGAGTACAGAGACTGGTGTACCTTAGTTGTGTTTGCGACTTCTTGTATGCTTCATACCTCTCGGGTTGCTTGTTGTTTTTTTTATGTAATTGGTGGTCCCTCGTACAATTCTTTATTTGCATGGTGTATTACTGAGGATGGCAGTCAGGCAGTGGCGGGCCAGACATTGGACTGCAGTGTATTTTATTATTCCAAAAAAAAAAAAACTCATTTCCATTGTCTTTGAGCACTTAAGATGCCTTTCTCATCTGCCTCTTTGTTGTTGAGGTGGAGAGAGGAGTCATTGGTATGGCAGTGGTTGATATATGTAAAAAAAAAAAGTTGTTTATTAATTGTTTCTGCTTTGTTGGAGGCTGGGGGGAGTCGCGATTGCTGTTTTCATGGGCTGCAAGTTCCATGGGAGGGGGTTTGCTACAACGCATGCGCAGTGTAAGATAAAAAAAAAAAAAAAGTAAATAAATAAAATAAAAAGAGGGCAATCGCATGTATGACTGCCCCCATTGAGTTAAATAATGGGGTTCGGGTGATGAAGAGATGCACATCAGCCATATCGGAACCAGTAACCATGAAAGTAGCCTCTTGTATTTGCAACGTCATGGATGAGAGGGCGGCAGTGGCTAAGGTGGACAAATTTAGAAATGCAACATAAAGACGCTTATCACTAAAATGGCCTTTGGTAAAATAGGAAAGTAAAAAATATAAAACAGTGTCACCCTTTTGTTAGTTTTGGGTTTGTGGTTGATTGGGACCTCAGGGTTACAAGCGGGGGTGGGCTTGTCACTAGCCATTTAAGAAATGAGGGTCTTTTATTAGTAGTATATGAAAATGAAGTACTGAATAGGCATGCCCTAAAATTGGTCAGTTTCTGTCCACTGCACTCATTCCTTTCAAACGAGCAAAATTAGAGAGCAAGGGTAAAGACAGTTAACTGGAGGAGAGTAGAGAGTAAGGATCTTGTCGCTTACTTATCTGGTTGCTCCTGCTCCAGACACCCTCACAAGTAATAACCACACTACAGTTTAACAGTTGTTATGGTTTAGTTTGCCCTAGCCACAGGTAATAAAGTTTATTCCTTAAGTACCTTGGAGGTTTGTAGTCGGAGGACATCTGCATTATTATATTAAAATTTTCTGGGCTGTAATAAAGAACTGGCAGTACAGTATAGGCTATATATATTTGGTAACAGACCGATTTGTCCAGAGACATCTTCAAGTGGCTCTAGATAAATATAGTAGCAGGTGTTAAAAGGATGGGGGAGGATAGGGTTAAATGAGAATGAGGAATGATTTGGAGGAAATGAGGTAAGAGTAGGGAAGGGCTTAAAAGGTTTAGGCAAGTGTAACTCCTCCTCTTTTTATTAGTAGGGATTGTGGTTATTTTCAGTTGGGGTAGGGCAGAGAAGAGGAGCAGGCTTGCCCTTTTCTGTTCCCCCTCTGGTACTGGATATTCAATACAATGAATTGGGAAAGGAAAGTGAGTGGTTGGACACTGCTTGATAGGTAAAATAAACAATTGGAGGTAAGCTGCTTATTGGCTGGACGTGTAATTCAATAAATGGTAACTGAAGTGAGTGGCGGTATGCCACTTCATAAGTAAGCGAGTGGAGGTATGGACGCTGCTTACTGGTTAGGATGAGCAGGGTCATGCTGTCCTATTTTAATGTTACATGGATGTTATCCTCACTTATATCATGTGTTGGATATAATTAATAAATATTAGTTAACAATCATGTTTATGGTAGTTTAATAAAGGTCATCAATTGTCATTCGGTGCGATGTGTTTATTGAAGGGGAGCAAGACAAAATGCTTTTAAAATAAATTTGACTAGTGTGTACATTACAGATGTACTGTTATTTGTTACAAAAAAGTCTAGCACACAGGCCTTTGGTATTTGAAATAAAACACAGCAGATTACAGTTGTTCATTGTGACTGAGGCACCTAATTTTGTATAAGCTAAAGATAGTTGCCTGGGTATAAAAAGTGTATATGTTTATGGCATAGAAAGCCTGTGTCATTTTAACTATAAGTTGCTCATACACTGTTCATAACTTGTTTCACAGCTTAACTACCTCTCAGCTATAACTGCTCATTACATTACTATTTTTCATGAGTATATTCCTATATGTATATATATATATATATATATATATATATATATATATATATATATATATATATATATATATACTGAGTTTAAACAACATAAATCATAGCACTTTCCACCAAGTGTAAGCAGGGGGCCAAGCCCCCCCTGCACCCCCATGGGGGGGCAAGACCCCCACACCCCCTGCTACTTAAATATATCAACTCCAAGATTGCACTTAGTGTAGTGAAGTGCAGTCTTGGAGTTTATATATATATATATATATATATATATATATATATATATATATATATATATATACACACATATATATATATATATATATATATATATATATATATATATATATATATATATATGTATAAGTAGCAGGGGGTGTGGGGGTTGCAGCCCCCCACATGGGGGTACAGGGGTGCTTGTCCCCCTGCTTACACTTGGTGGAAAGTGCTATGATTTATGTTGTTTAAACTCAGTATATTTATGGTATGGGTTTTCAGTGTTTTGAGTTTTTAAGATTTTGAAGTTTCAGTGTTTTAGTTTCAGTGTTTTGAGCTTTCAGTGTTATGAAGTGAATCCTATTAAAACATAAAAAATAAAAACTATTTGCAAGCGCCCATATCAAGGCTTTTCAGAATTAATACAAATATCATTAGTATTTTTCAAGTAAATCACTCAGTTTTTCCATGCAGTGTACTAATACATCATGTTAGTTGTTCTCATTTAATGTTTACAATTCTTTCTTGCATACCCATTTTGCTAAATTTATAAATTCAAAGAATAGTATGGTAGTTTTACATTTCCAATTTATAGTAAGAACTTTCCTTGCAATTGCTAAAATTGACCATAAAAGAGACACTTGTTTTTTTGGAATGACTTCTGGAATTGGAGCATTAAATTAAGATTGTTCCTTGTTATTCAAGATACCATGCCAGCCTAACATATTTCATGCAGCTAAATTAGTCCTATCAATAGTAGTAAAATTAAATACAGCAGAAGGATGTTTCTGAACATTTTTCTATAATGCATTGGACAGACAGCTATTTCTAATGTCACTCATATGTTCAAAAATCTGAGTTTTACGTTGTCTGGATGTCTGTCCAACATAAAAAGCGGAACATGTGCAAGTGGCTAAATAAACTAGCCCCTCAGAACTATATATTCATAAGAATGTCCCAATGTTTCTTGATAAGATGCTTAAAAAACAATATTGCTACCAAAATTAGTTACTAGTCTGAATACATCATCCCTGACTTTATGTTTTTTATACTGTAGCAATTCTGCTCTATCAACATGTTTGACAGAGTCTCAA
This sequence comes from Protopterus annectens, assembly GCF_019279795.1. NCBI lineage: Eukaryota > Metazoa > Chordata > Ceratodontiformes > Protopteridae > Protopterus > Protopterus annectens. Next base: position 1,755,005,432 of record NC_056726.1, read on the forward strand.
GTGGTCATGACATCCTTATAATTATACCCCCTGTCACAAAATCTTGTAACCAAATCAAGTTCCTGTCTATTGTGTTCTGAACAAATGCTACAGATTCTTAGAAATTTTGACTTGGTGATATAATGAACAATATAGGTGGGTGGTAGCTAGTGGCATGCAAAAATGTATTAAATTGCGGGTTTTTTTCTCTGCACAGTGGTACTTAACACTAATGAAGGCATGGAGTTGCCAAAACCAGTCTGTTTCTTAAGAAAATAAAAGTTTTGCTGATCAGAAGTGCTGGCTACTGCTTCTTGTATTCAGTTGTTTGGCCTTTGCACTCAGCTGTACTTGCACAACCTTTTGCATGTGTTTAGTTATTAAAGATCTATATAGATATTTCCAAGTAAATAACTTCCAGTACAGTAAAGAAGATGTTTGTTTATCGATTTAAGTAATAATGTTTTATTCACCTCAGAAAACTTTGTATTATTAGGTCTTGTAGAGTAATTCCAGAATTTTACTGCTACAAAGGAACAATCCATTACTATATATTTTTAATAGATATGACCTATCTTTCCCTGTATTGGTATTGATGTTAAATGAAAATTCTAAAATTTTAGGATATTTTTTATAAGTGAGTCTAAGAACATGTTTAATTTATCATTTACAAAGTCCTTACAACTTTGCAGACTCAACCAATTATTCTGCTGTAAGTTATATCTGGCTAATACATACTCATCTGAATGTGTTTTATTACCATTTATAAACTGGTGCCAAAATATTAAAGTACTACCTTTAAGATCAAGCATTTTCTTAGATTATGAATTGTGAAACACTAAGTAGTGAATGCTATGGAGAATAATAAGAATGGAAGATCTTTTATATTACAATTATTTAGATAGCTTCTAAATGTTAATAAAATATAATTAATCAGTGGGATAGAAAAGTATTTATTTTCACAACTTAAACAATAATGTTTTAATATTCAATAGAATTTATTGTAAACAATTTTTACATGTGGATCAATCACGAATTTATTATTACTTAACAATATTTTTCTTCAATTAATTTCCACTAAGAATCATATGAATTATTTAACCGCTGAGCTATAATTTGAATACTTGCTGCTTTTAAGAACAAATCAAAATTAGGGAAGCTAATGTCATCATCATCCCAGCTTTTCATATGCCTTTCTAATGAAATCCTATGTTTATTAAGGAACCATAAAATTTAAGTAACATAGAATTTTTTTAAACTTTTATTCAGGGATATGAATAAATACGGAATATAAAACAACATTTTTGGTAATATTATCATTTTTATTAGCGTACGCCTATCTTTCATTGTGAATAATAATTTATTCCAACTAGAAATTAATTGTGCAATTTTATGAGTTATATCTGTATAGTTAACTAATATTAGGTCTTTACTACTTGAAGTTATAGTAACTCCAAAATAATTTATTTGATTATTATCCCATTTAAAATTACTATAATTTTTAGGTCAGATTTTAGATTTTTTTTTTAATTAACAGCATATTGGTTTTGTTATGACAGAATTTCAGTCTAGAAATATCTTCAAAACATTCCACGGCTTTAATTATATGTTGTCATGATGAAACAATATTACTAATCTTTAATAACATATCATCTGCAAATAATTGTATTTTAGAGAAGAAAGTCTTGTTGATTGAAAAACCTTTTATACTTGTATTTGATCTGATGTGATTTGCAAATAAGTCAATACATAAAGTAAATAACAATGGAGTAAGTGGACATCCCTGTTTTGTACCCTTTAAAATTCTAAAACCTTTAAACAGGAAATAACCTATTTTGATAAATGCAGATGCATCATTATATAACATCTTGATTAAGTTTATAAATTCTACAGAAAAATTATATTCTTTCAGTTTACACAATCAAATGTTTTGTCCAAATCTAAACTTATAATTGAAAGTTATTTTTTTTGTAAGTAAAATCTATTAAGGTGTTAATTCTAATAATGTTATGTTCTCTCCTGTTTAATATAAAGCCTGATTGATTGTTGTTAGTAATTTTATCCAAAATATTATTTAGCCTCTTTGCCAGTAGTGACATAAATATTTTACAATCTATGTTTAGAGGTGAAATAGGATGATATGAAGAACAAAACTTAAGGTCTTTATCTTTTTCTAGTATTGGTGAAACAAGGGTAAATCTCCAAGATGGGGGTACATTTGATATACATTTAACATAATTAATGCCATCACCAAAATCTTTAATATATTTTCTGCCAACAATTGGTATGGTTTGGGGATCAGTCTATCCAAATCTGGAGTTTTACTTATTTATTTTAACATTTTTAATTTAACCTTTATTTTCCTTAAGCGAAAAAGGTTTATCAATACTATTTCTTTGTTGTTTATCTTATTGGTAATGTTTTCTTTTAGAACACTTGCTAGACTATTGCTATTTAGTATATTATTATTATTATTATTATTATTATTATTATTATTATTCATTTATTCATAATGATCCCTAAAACATTTTAATATATCATTTAAATCAGTAACTGTTTTATTTTTACTTCCATATTTATATGAACACTCCTTGATATGATTTAATTTATTCACGTTCTTCAATCTAATGGCTAATCTGTGCAAATTTTTAGAATTTCCTGAATAAGGTTGTAATTTTATTTTTTTCTAGATTTATAGAAATCGTATGACTTAAGAATATCCACATATTTTTTATTTAAGTTTTTAACTCTAAATTATTAGTTTGATCATTTGGTTTAGTTTTTGACTTTAATGTATCTATCTTAGTTTGCCACTCTTTCAATTTTCTATTCCATTATATTCTTTTGCATGCATACCAGTTTTTAATTTTACCATTTAAATATGTTTCAAAGAATCCCAAAGAATGATGTCAGTAACTTCTGTATTATTGTTAAACTCTAAGAAGGTGTTAATTTCATTAATAAACCAGTCTTTAAAACCCTTAATTTTATTATATATGCAAGAAGTCTACTACATGTTATTAGATTATTGGACTTCAATGTGAGATTAAAAATGATTACATTGTTGTTAGTCAATGGGCAGGAAATGATTAATGCATCTTCAATTTTAGACTATAAGTCATTTGAGACAAAAACATTGTCTATATTGGTTTGCCAAATCTGAAAGAGTAATGTGTATAATTAAGAGATTTAGATAGTCTTAAATTATAGATGTTTCTCAAGTTCATTATATTAAGGAAGTGATTAAAATGTTTTTAACTGATAATAATCAAAGTTTTCTATTAGCAGTGGTATCATTCTCTGATACAATTAAAATCACCTGCTATAATTATGTCACCCTTTATATAAAGAGCTATAGTATCTAAATACTTTTAGAGACATTTTCTCCAATTCCAGGGATCCAGTAATAGTTAACTAATGTATAATACCATTTTTCGATTTCTATAACCATCAAACTTTTTTTTTTCAATTTCTATTACCACCAAACGTAACATCCCATTCTTATCTGAATGGAGATTAATCACTTTTGGCATAATGAATGAATATTTCCATAATGCAAGTGAGCCTCTTCTTTTTGTTCTAAAGCGAGACTCAACTACATCTTTAGATAGCAAGTGTATTTCTTGCAAAAAGACAATATCAACCCTGTGAAGTTTTATGTATTTCAAAAAAGTACTTCTTTTTACCAGCTTATTTAAATCATTAATGTTCAATGACATATATTTATAACCTGACATTTACAGTAGACAAAACTTGATATATTAGATATAAAACATATAAGAATATTTCTATTTGTAACATATTTTGACATGGACAAGAACCTAATGACTAAAACTAAATAACTATTACTAAGAGCAAACTACTCCTATCATGAAATAACACATTTCTAGTTTGATAATGTAATCATACAAACTCATCTTTAGCCTTGCCATAAACTATCTAACCTAATCTTATTGCTACTACTTCTAAAGCAATTTAAAATTATATATTCAAACTTACTAATTTTCACTTAGCCCAAACATATTAACTTTACTTCTGTATAAATGTCCACTGTAACTTAGTGTGCTCAAAACTGCAAAATTACTCTTGTATATAACATTACTATTATTCTATATTTTCAGAATCCAAATGTGTAAATAAGACTATATTAGTATTAAAGTCCCTCTCTTAATGTGTTTTATGACTTTTATATATATAAATGACTTATATAAAACATTTAGGATCTCTGTTAACATTCGCATGAAACATAAACACTTATTTCCTTTGCAATACTATATTGTCAAAACCTCTTTTTAAATAATCATGTAATTTTTAGGCTTATATTAATCATAATATATTAGTTTTAGTTCCTGAATTACCCTTTGTAAGTAATACATAGTCTTTTCAGACATCACAAAACCATGATGTCAGAACCCTATCTTGCCTAATGGTACTATTCACTGGTTGCATTCCTTTGGACTGCGTAATTGCCAAAATACCTGCAACCACAATCATGGGAAACATTAAATTAATTATGATATAAAACTATAACATGATAACCTCAGCCTATAATATAAACATATTACACTAAGAGTGCATTATATCATATCCTTTTTATATTCTGATCTCCAATACTATCAGCATGAAATGAAACAGAAAAATGAAACATTAAAGTACTAATGAATCAGACCACAACATACCTAAATAACTATAAATGTAACTATACTCAAGCTAAAATTAAAATTTTCATATAAGACAAAATTGGATATGCCCATTCTGCTATTTATCATTCTCTGCAATATATTAATACATGTAAATAAATAAATTTTAATTTGTGTGTAAGTCAAACTATACACTAAAGAACTATCAATCATAAATATATTTAACAATACCTATTTATGCACATCAGATAAACACAAAGATCCACTTTATGTAAATAGAATATCAACATGAATGAAAAAGAACTATACTTCTAACTCTTTATGTACAGAAATATAAACAAAATTTGCATATATAGTCTTATCTCCTTATTTCAAATGTATGACTGTATCAGCCTGCCAATACATCTACTTTAGTTTTATTTTTTTCTCTGTTACCTATAAGTATTAAATAGTAACCATCATTTAAAAACTACATGTTCTGTATTCCATAAACACAAATATAAGTATATAAAAGTATATCGTTGTCTATTATATAACACATATCACTGTATAATTTCAGTTTATTTAAGAATGTATTACTCTGAAGCTCTGTTTTCTTTTATTGTATGCATTAATTACCATGCATATTTTAACAGTTTAATTTTCTAACTTACAATTTTTAAAATCATAGAACTCATTTTAATGATGTGAAGCTTCGAAAAAGAGCAAGTTGCATATGTAAGACACCAAATCTTAACTTACAAGATAATAAACATAGCAACATCAGTACAGTTCAAATATATTCAAACATGCATTCCCTTACTGTCAAATATACATTTACCTCATTCTTTACTAAAAAGCTAAAGTAGCTTTGTGTATGAGTTTCATTTATACCTAATAATCTTTTTTTTAACTTATTAACTTTACAACTTCATGTTTAAAGTTCACCTTGTTTAATTTAGTCTTCTTCTCTATCTTGGTGACCTTGTAAAAGTATTTCCTGTTTTACACAATGTTTAAAGGTCAAATAGTTCTTCCTGAATCTACAGTAACTCTATGATATCATTGTGGCGCTTCTGTGAGTGAGAAACAGCTTGAGACTCATTTCAAATCATGAAAAACATTTAAATATGCTTCAGGTGGGAAAAAATAGTGTTTAGCTTCACTTTTAAACTTGTAAAATTCTTGTGACCACATCAGGTGAGGTACTACAGTATAGAAAGTCATTTTAAATAGATATTTACATGACAAATTAACTGTAAAGCTATTTCATGAAAAACATGTAAACCTTTCATTTAACATCAGAATCACTCAGAGAAGCAGGATTACCATTCGATATAAGCCATATACTTTTTAAACAACTAAATATTTAGTAGGAGAGATAGAGAGAGAACTAATACATAGATTCACACTAGACATATCACACAATATTAAAATATCATTGTTACAGAGTCTGTTCATTTCTAAATAGATTCATAGGTTCATAGGATGATACTAGGCTATTGGGCCAGAGCCCCTTATAAGCCTAGCCAAGAATTTCACCCATGTTCCTACAAAGTCAGCAACTGTTTCCTGTGTCCAGCAGGGACACAGATGGGATCCCAGAGGTGTATTTTCTGTTTCCCATCCAGTCATCCAGGTTCCTCTTAAAGAGGGATAATGAGGTACTCTTCTTGACAGGGGTAATGAGGTACTCTTCTTGAAATGGAGAGGAAGTCTATTCCACAGATGGGAGAGTCTTTGGGACATAAATCTATCCCACCAACAAGTTCTATTAATGTCACTGACCAGGTTAAAGCCTTGCATGTGGGTTGTGCGAGTGGAGTTTGATTTACGGATATGCAGCAACTCCATTAAGGCTGGGTCTGAGATGGCCTTGTATGCCAGGCATGAGTCACCTTTGAACAGTCTGTACAGGACTGAGTAGAGGGACAGAGCTTTTAGCCTATCTGTATAGGATAGGTGCTTGAGGCCATGGATTTTCCTGGTCAGGAACCTCTGTGGTCTCTCCAGCTGCTGCATGTGCTTGGCAAGGTACATGCTGAAGGGAGCATTGTACTTGATAATGGGTTTGATAAGGGAGAAGTACAGGGATGTTATGACCTCCTTGCTCCTGGATGAAATACTCTTACTTATGAGGTGGACCATGTAGAAAGTCTTCTGTACAATGGTGGCAACGTGTTGGACAAATGTCATTTTGCTATCAGCCTGAGTGCCCAAGTCCCTCATGACTGATTGTGTGCTTATTATGTTGTTATTAATGTGGTAATTAATGGGGACACCATTTTCCCCAAAGGAGACAATGATGCATTCCTTGGCATTCAGTTTGAGGCCATGTTTCTGGCACCAGTTATTAGTCTGGGCATGGCCCTCTTGGAGGATGTTCACAACATTAGGGGAATTAAAGACAGTGTCCAGCTTGCAGTTACCTGAAAACTTGGTCAGCCGCAGACCACTGGTTTTACCTTGCTTCTCAGAAAAGTATATGCCAAACAGTAGAGACCCCAAGAATGATCCTTGGGGGTACACCGCTCATTATGGGTCTACTACTTGAGGTGGCTTTCCCTATTTTGACTGAGTGGATTCGATCAGCTGACCAGTTAGCTACCCATCTGGTAACATACGGGTTGATGCCTAGCTGGGCGAGTTTATCTACTATGCCCAAGTGGGAAATAGCGTCAAAGGCTTTGGCTAGGTCAAAGTATGCAGTGTGTACTGTCTTCCCTTCATCGATTGCTTTGATGACTATCTCAAAAAAGTCAACCAAGTTTAACAGGCATGATCTCCCTTTGACAAAACCAAACTGTGTGGGGTCAAGTGTTTGGAGGTTTCCAATGTCCTTGTTTATAAGATCTATGATAATGGGTTCCATGGCCTTGCAGATCAGGCTTGTTAGTCTGATGGGCCTATAATTGCCTGGGTCAGTGGACATTCCACCTTTGTGTAGAGGGATGACAGTAGCTGATCTCTATTTGGCTGGGACAAAGCCAATGTTTAGGTTTTGGTTGAATAGGGTGCTCAATGGAGCTGAGAGCTCATGCCTGAGTTAATGTAGGACACATCCAGGGATGTTGTCAGTTCCCATGCAGACTATATTTTTTGCCTTTGAGAGGGCATTAAAGACCTGCTCCCTGGTGATGAGGGAAGCAGGGCATATGTTAGGGATGCCTTGGTTTACTGGTGGGAGGAGATGGGGTGGGGAGAGGGGGGTGAGTTATCACTGAACCTGTCTGCCAGTAGGTTGACTATATCTATGGTTTTGTGTATGTGGTATTCTTGACCACCAGTTTAGAGCAGATCTGGTGGTCTGCTCTGTAGTGAATATCTAATAATCACTTATTATTAGTATATAACTTATATGTTATGCTATTTATTTTTACTATACAATAATGAGGCACTTTAAGCTGTTATTTGAATATGAATACTACTGTTAACCTCAGAGAGACTAGCTCCTGACTTTTGTTTATGTTATTTAACGATAACCAATGTATAGATCAGATTGAATAAGTAACTTTGTATTAAAATATTATCTATAAGATCAAACAAACAAAAAAAAGTTTACCTTGTTCCAGATGATACTCTTATTTAGAGGTTAATGAGAACAAGAGTATACTAAGAACTTACAACTTGTCCAATGCATGTTCATTCATTTGTCTCTAGTTTTTTTTTTTTTTGCTTTGTTTTTCTTTTAAATTCCATCCATTTCTTGTGGCCTGTCACTTTAAACTTGTCAGTGTCCAATCCATATCTTCAGTCTTGTCCAAAATTTTCTTCTTTTGTACAAACTCCACTGTTTTATTTAAGGTGTTGAATGTTTTCTGTCCCTCATATAAAAGTAAATCCTTATTTTAGCTGGGAATACAGTTTACTTACTTTAAGTTTTTTTTTAAGGGAAAACACACCTTTCTTTTAGTCATAATACAAGTGGAATAGTCATTATCACACATTATGGAGTTATCACTTATTTTTATAGGTGAGTTAGCCCAGGCTGTTTTTACGACTAAGTGTTTATCTTAACTTGACATGAATTTAACTATAATTGATCTAATAGAAGGTAAATTGTTTTATAGTGAAGTGTTCAAGAGTGATCTATGTGCTCTCTCAATGGCAAATGAGAGATCTTCAGGTAAGCTTAGGGCTTAGGAAGCCAGTTATTTAAAAATTAAATCATGGTGTCTCCTTCTTCCTTCTCTGGTATTCCATAGATTCTTCTTCTTGTCCTGCTTTCAAAATATTTTATTTTTCCATAAGTTCAGAATTCTGTCTGAAAATAAATTCAATGTGATTCTCATTTTCAGCCACTCTCCCATCCATGCCATTTACTGAGTCTTCAGTTGTTGTTATTTGCTATTTGCTGAGAATATTGCTTAATCACCTCGTCTAACAGCTCCATCTACTTCTTGTTTTCTTCTTTAATACTGTCCGTTTTCATCTCCAGTTTATCTATTTTTGTTGCAAGATCCTGGATACTGGTTAGTATAGACTGCAGTTCGTTTTTCCTTATAGATTCTTGTGTAGATCTTTCCCAGTGACCAGTGGGGGCTGGTGACTTCAAATCAAAGGGGGGCTGCAGGAGACAGCTGAATGAGTGTGGCCATTGGGAAGGGGTGTGGCCAACTGGAAAGTGGAGGGGCTATGCTCAAATCCACAAAAACTAGCTAAATACACTGCCCTGGGTGCCAAACCATCATTATGAGAGTCCAATCAAGACAAAATAAAGTGCAGAAGAATAAAAGTATTTCAATGCATTGGCTGCATGACAGCTTACTTAATATCTAGATGGAAACAAAAAGGTTGTGAGGTATGAAAAAAGAAATTACTTTTTTAAATACATTAATGGAATGCCAGTCAAAATCAAGTACAAGAAAAACAAGCAGCACTCAACTCAAACCACTTCTTGCACTGCAGTTCTAATTATAATTTATATTCAGCTTTATTAAAGTACCAAGTAACATGCTGAAAGTAGAAATCTCTGATGCCCCCACTTGTAAACATGTTCCTTATCCAAGAAAAGACCTGCTGCCTGACAACTATCTACTTGTTTCATGAGGAAAACATAATCAAAGTAAAAAATGAAAAGCAAACAAGAAATAAGCCCAAGATACATTGCTTAAAAGGATTACTGTACAGGTTATGGACCACACGACTGGCATTCTGTTTAGTTTACAGGTAAAGCATGCAGAAATGACTGGAAGTCTCCAAGTGTAATGAGACTCTGAAAATAATGTAATCCTGTCCATTATTACAAATACTGTCATATGCATTTCAATACCCAAGGCTTATACATTATCTAGTTAAGTATTCTCTATATGGCAACAACATAAAGGCTTTCAATGTTGGCAGTTCTTTAACAGTATGCTTATTAAAGCTTGCTTGCATCTTACAATCTCAGCCAAGCTTACCTGATGGTCATTAAGTATTGCTGCTTAAACACAGAGCAACAGGCACTTTGAGTAATCAGCATAAATCAACAGTACAAAAAAATATGACAGAAACCAGACCATTCTGCAAAAATCAAGGACAGATGAAAAGCCACTCTAGTACTTGTGTCTACCTTGGATGGGGGGATACTCTGCACATTTATACTGCATAACTACTCCTTGCCTTGCTTCAACACATCCAGAGTCACTACATGGGGGAGTGGGGTGCAACAAGTATGTCACAATTTGAAATGTCTCTGGCTGACTGTGATGACCCTGACACATTTATCATACCTCTCAACCTCAGAGCAAGAAATCTGGACAAAGCCATACAAAGAAGTGGGACAAAGGCCCAAAAATAAGGACAATTTTTAAAACTATTGCTCTTATAAACTTAGAAAGATAATAGAATAGATCTTGCATTAGTATGAATTTTCTGAATGGTATGAAATCTGAAACTCAAATGTCTGTCATTATTTTCTAACTTCAGTCTTTAATGAGTTGTCACTAATTTGCCAAAAAAAACCCACAATTTTATGAAAAATGGACTAAAAATGTTATGTAAAAATATAAAATAGCCACACAATACAGCTGGGAACCTATCAAAGAAGGGACACTTTAATATTAGTACTGCTAACTTGAGCAGCTGACAAAATAAAATAATCTACATGCATTTCTGAAATAAAAGTAATCTATAACTCTAATTATTACAGTTATTTCTTAATTGTAAACCCTCCATGTTTTCTTCCAAAATTGCTATTTTGTGGTGGGATTATTATTTGAGCCAAAATCAGAGACAGTTGAGAGGTTTGGCTATGCCTAATTCTATAAAGCAGTTTATTTGCATGTACCTCTCAACCTGTTAATGCAATAAATCCGGACAAGGCCAAATATATTGGGGGAACATATAAACAGTACTAAAAATTGCTCTAGTATAAACAGAGACAGATGATAGAACAACAGGTCTTACTTTAGCATGCATTTTTCTGAAGGTTATGAAGTCTGAAACTCAGTGTGTCATTAGTGACTTTATTCCTAAATGATTTGCCAGAAAACCACAAATTTTATGAGGAACAAACTAAAAATAAGAAGCAAAAATCTATTCATTCTTTGAAAATCTGAACAGTTGAGAGGTATAGTTCAGCTGGGGCTGTCTAAGTTTGCCACCCTTCCCCCTCCAAAATCATGGTCGAATGGAGCCTCACCCTGCAGCCATTCCAATGATCCATTACTTGGCGATTTCACTCCATTTACCATAAACACTAATGTGCATACTGATTTACTTCTATGATGATTTGGACTTCATTTGAAAGTTTTATTTTGCATTTTACAGCACAAACACTAAGACATCTGCTAAACAAACTTAGCATTAAAACTACTCTGCCCTTGAAACTCACATTCATTGCAACAGCATTGAAACCCACATTCCCCACATTCAAAGAAAATACATTTTACCAGTGGCAGATAAAGATTAATTCTGTTTTCAAATCATAGGCCCCTTGCATATGAAACATACATGTGCTCTTTGATACACCTTCCTATTGTTTTGAACATTTTTCCAGTAAACAATGAAACAAAACGCATGCACCAATAATGACAAAACTGCCCAATTCAGGACATTTCCATCATAGAAGTCTACTCAAACTTCTACAGTCCACCATTATCAGTAAATATGCACAATTCTACAGCCACCATTATCAGTAAATATGCACAATCTCTGAAGTAAAAAAAGTCATCTAAATAATTCCACATTAAATAAATCTGTAACTAATGAAGAGGTAAAGTGTCTGATGCCCCTGAGGAATAAATTGCCTACATTACATTAAAAATTATAAGCTAGTAATATTGCAATAGGAAATGGATGGCAAACTGATAAAAGGCTCATAGTTAGTATCTTAACTTTTTCAGTACGGCAGCATTCACCCCTTGTGGGAGTAGAACCAACACCCTTCTGCATCAAAAGCAAGTACACAAGTTGGCATAGTGGTATTTCTGACTTAGCATAAGCAGCACTTAACTTCTCTTCACCTGCAGCTCTCAACTCCTTGTAAAATCTATTCAATACTCAACTGCATCTCAACTTCGCAGCACAAGAAATCTGGAAAAAGCCAAATTTATAGGGGGGGGGTCAAAAGGCCAAAAAACAGGGACACATTAAACATTGCTTGTATAATCTTGGAAAGTTGCTAGAATAAAATGCTGTGTTACCACCAAACATTTTACTGCCAAGGTCCCTGTGCAAAAAAGAGTCAGAGCAACATACCACTACGCCAAATCAGCTGCTTTGTGAAAGAGAGGAAAACTGAAACTTAAATGGCTATCATTTAATGAATTCAGTTCTCACCATAGCTGTCAACCTCTTAGCACAAAACACCTGGACAAACCCAGTAATGAGGGAATACAGCCCTCAGACATATTCAGTGAATTCAGTTCTTGTCACAGTTGTCAACCTTAGCACAAAAAACCTGGACAAAGCCAATAATGGGGTAATACAGTCCAAAAAATAAGGACACATTTCAAATATTCATCTTATAAACTTAGAAAATTGCTAGAATAAAAGGTTGTGTTACTATGTATTTTCTGAAGAATATGAAGTCTGAAATTCAAATGCCTGTCAATTTTACTTCTGATGGAACTAAAACAATTTTCAGCAGAGGCCCGGGGAGAAATACTGCAGACACATGTCTTTGTAAAATGGCAGGACACCAGAGCAAATCCACACAAACACAGGGATGAGATGCAGACTCCACACAGAAGGCACCCCAGCCAAGAATCAAACCAGAAAAACCTATAGCTGTGAGGCAACAATGCTACCACTGAACCATCAAATATGTAAGGAATTAAACATTCAGAAACCTGAAGTCTGAAATTCAAATGCCTGTCAATTTTATTTAACATTTGTTAATCAGGACAATCTGACTTGGAACAAAAAAACAATTTTCAGCAGAGGCCCAGGAAGAAATAATGCAGACATGTCTTTGTAACATGGAAGGACACAAAAGCAAACCCACACAAACACAGTGAGAAGATGCAGACCCCACACAGAGGGCACCCCAGCAATGAATCAAACTCCTACCAGCCAAAGTAAACAACTAGATCAGTGACCTCCAACCAGTGATCAGCCCAAATGAGAACCAGTGATCAGCTCAGCCCAAACGAGAACACCAGTGATCAGCTCCTTCAGTGACCTGGTATGCTGTTGAAAAAGGCGGATGTAAGTAGGCCCTCTTTCTTTTAATTAGTGGTGCCATTAGTATATCGATCATGTTGTTGGGTTTTCTGAGTACTAGACAGCTTCAGAAATCAAATGTCATAGGGGGGGGGGTTGTGTGTGAAGCTTCAAAATGGGAACATATTTTCAAAAACAAGTACATCATACACAGGTGTAAATTGGGCTGAAAAGTGAAAATAAGGCCAGTTGAGAGGTCTAGTAGAAGGAAACAGATACTGCACAATGAGTCACAAATGTTAGGTATTAATAATTAAACTAAACTAGTTCCTTCAAGTTCTAATGCACTGAAGACAGAATTTTCCTGAATAAACTTGTCAGAATCCCAGTGCAATGAAAAGCCTAAAACTAGTTGTTTCTTACATGAGTAAAAACAAACCTGTACTCTCTCATAGAGGGGCAAGTCTCGCACATCCAGAAAACCTAAACATACCAACTCCGATGTTTCAAAAATGTGAGGAAAATTGGAATTCTTAAAACAAAGGAATTACTTCCAGCCAGTGAACACTTAGAAACTGCCTTTGTAGTGCTTCCCTGTGGAAAAGATATACACGTTCTCCTTAGTTTAATAAAAAAAATCCCATCTGGTCAGGACCGAGGGGGATATTTTCACTGCTTTCTCCCCTCAAATCCTTATTTTCACATCATTCAAAATATGTTTACATTTTTCCTTTAGTTGTTTTTTTTTTCTTAAACTATAAATAAAGTTCTCAAAGCTTAAGAGTTTCAGCAAGTGTTTTAATAATTTTTGCATAAAAAATCTCTATTCTTCACACACTTGGCCTTCACTTTATTTTTCATACTAGCTTTCCCCCCTTGATTAACTGTTAACACTGTTTTGTCACTTAATACATTTTCTCAGCATTCTCTAGTATTACCTTAGTGAACCGGACCCTATATAGGTAAATCCTTCCTTCCCTTGAGTTGAGATTGACTCACCCTCAGTCACGAATCAGTCCACAACTGAAACTGTTTGATTCTCGCTCTTTTCCCAGCACATAAAGCCCGGGAAGAGAGCGACAACCAATCAGCAGCATTTAGCCCAAGCATGTCATGTACGTGCCTGTGGACATCGCAGTCTGAACCCCTTGCAATTCTATGCGGTTTGGAACCGCATAGACTGCTGGGCATTACACTGATGCCTTCATTCCCTCACCGGGCTGCAACAAAAAAAAAAAAAAAAAAGAGTCTTTATTTAAAACCGCCGCAACCTGCGGTGAAGTGCGCATGCGCGTACTTGCCGAGGCAGGAAGGAACCTGCCGAGTCGTGGAGCGGAGACACAGTAAAAAAAAAAAATAAAAATAATACACCGTGTCACTAGTTCACTACTATTCAAAAAGGTACTTTTTCTGTTTTTTGCTGAGGGGGCTGCAGTCCGGCAGTCTGATGCCATGAGCCGCCCTTCCAGTGACTCATTGAAGTGATGAAGCAATAGGTTGTTCTGACAGGGAAAAAATAACAGAAAGATCACCAACTAGATTTTTCTGTAAAAGTCTTATAGATAACTACTTAAATACTAATTTTCCAGTGAAAAAAGACTATAAGCTGAATTTTCTGATAAAAAAATCCTGTCAGAGTAAATCAAAATAAGCATAGCAAAGTTTCAGGGCTGCTAATAGCTCCCCATACTGGCCACACCCCCACCATTACTATTCTTCATGAGTATATTTATTTCAGTTTCCCATATTTGACTATAACTGACCATTACTATTCTTCATGATTATATTCCTTTTAGGTAGTCCATCTCTATTCCTTTGCTACTGCTGATCTATCTCACTTTGTTTAATTTTGTTCAATATTTCAAATAATATATCATATAATTTCGCTGTTTCATGCATATTATAACCTGTTAATTTATGCCAGCATATCACACTGTCATTTTGTTATTTTATGGGTATTGTAACATGTTAGTTAAGTTGTACAAATGATTTAATTATTACGCTCTCTATTAAAGTATATTGTTTGTTTGTTTATATATGTTAGAAATCACTGGTGTTTTTTTTTTCTCACTGAGCCTCTGCTGGAAAGGGGTTCTAATGCCCAGAATTACTTTTCCAGTAAGCACACCCAAACAAACAAGCAAACAAATAAATAAATACATTTTTAGTGACTTTTACAGTGAAAATAAGTATAGTCCTTTACTGGATATTTAAAACAGCAGAGTTGTTTTGTCTATAAGTAGGTTATTGTGTCAGTGGTATATCTTTATGATAAACATGCACTTTGGTCATATCACAGAAGAGGTTCTTAAAGAAGTACATAGAGTTCACCTTATGAGAATGATTGCTTGTTATATGGTTAGACAGTACAATAGTCACAGGTGTATGTATAACAGACAATTTATATTGAAACAAATTTAAAAAAAATAAGAATGCATGGTAATGCAATATGGGAACACCCAAAATATTTGCAACATAAGCAGCTCTAACACAACCTCTAGCTCAGCAGAAAATCCTGAATGGGAATAACACACCACTATTGTGGTATTGATAAATAAAGCCATGATTATGGCCCAGTAGACCTGGGTTTGATTAGTGGCTTGGGTGACTGCCAGAGAGGCAGGGAGAGATAGGCATACCCATCCCAGGTGGGAGAACATTTGTTAATGATGATCCCTTAGGGGAGGTATGGTTCAAAGAGGGGAGCTGCCCTCAAACATATGTAATGAATATGGAATAGAGGACAGTGATTGGGTGGGTCATATAAAGAATCTCCTTCCACAGATGGAAGCATAGATGGCCAAGTTCCCAGAATGCGCTTAAAATCTGTAACTGGCACCAGGAAGACCAGAACATGTTTGATAGGGGGAGGAGAGATAGGAGACAAAATGGTAGACCTGTCATGGACTTCAAGCACTGGGGCTGAGCTGATGGACACAATGTCCCAGTTGAGACAAAATAAAAGAATGGGGACAGCACAATCTTTGTCACTGCCCTATGCCACCCTTTCCCCCAGAGCATCAAGAATGGAGGCAGCACAAACTCTGTAACTGGTCCCCATTCTCTGAGAAGCAAATGGGTGAAAACACAACTTCTGTGACTGTTTCTCTCTAATAACCAAGAATGTGGGCAGCACAATGTCTGTGACTCTTCCCACCACACACTCCTTCTCTCAGGACATACAGAAGTCCTCTGTCATTGTTCATATGTTTTTCAGCCTTAGTATCTAGGTTGTGACCATAAAAATATTGTTTTTCTGATGTACACACTAAATAGACAGATCATAGCATGGGAAGTGTTTTAGGCAACACCAGGCAACTTACCAGTAGATGTGCTAATAGGTGGAGGGTGCACACATCACACTGATACTAATGTTTCTTCTCAGGACTCTGAAAGTGGAGAGGATGACTCCTGATGGGCAGTCTCAGATGCTGATATAACTGATGAAAAGCTTTCCCAATTGTTTGCACCTGATCAAGACATCCATGTTCCTATTGACCTAATAAATAAATATATATAGCTGCAAAGAATAATTTTAATGGGGCTAAATACTGTCAGAGATTTCATTTTGGGAATATTGACTGTATAGGATCAATAGGTCAGCATTCTGTAGCCATACAGATGGCTATATATGCACTGTTTGACCATGTTATACTTACTCTCAGTGATGATGATTTCATTGTTTTACTCTTGAATGGTGAGTGTCGAAATGTCCAGGAGTTCCAATTTCATAACAACTCATGTAAATTAAAAATTATGCACAATTGTTAGAGTATATTAGCAAATTACTTAATAGGATAATGGAGATATTCATCATTTACCCTATCAGCCAGTGTTGTTCATAATATTTAAGGAGGATGGACTCAGAGACCTCTACAGTGCATTATCAAAATGCATTGTAAGTGAAAAAGCTAGGCAGTTAATTAATATTGCACAAAGTGATAGATTATGCTTTCTTTATACTCTTATATGAAATTAGACTTTTGAGCAGCTTTCTGAAGCATGGTTAAATGTGTCAATATTTTAATATTTCTTTATTTCCATACCAATGCAGGCACCCTGTAAAGACTGGCAATAGGCCATAATGGGCATGAATTCTACTATGGTATTAAAATCCATAAAAGTCTTTTTGATGCCCGAAATGTGTGTCAGCATTGCTTTGCAGTGATGTCATATGAAGACTCCAAAAGCTGTTCTAGAATGTGCCATGCATGTAGAAAACATAACTGTACTTAAGTATTGTCTGAAGTGAAGTGATGCCCTGATTGTGACATGTTTTGTAGCTCAGTCGCTTGTTACAAACAGGATAAAATAACCAAAGGGTTAAAATTGTGCAAATTTTATGTCAACACCCATGATAGCTTAAATAACTCCCCTGAAATGCAATGCCACAACTGGAATGAGGTCCTTTACCCTTTTGAACCCCATTTACACTGTACACAGCCTCTAAAGGATCCGCCATATATTGGAAGTTATATACATTATGATTCTGAATGCATACAGGATAAAAAGGCTGATGAATGACCCCAGGTACATTAAGAATTATATCTGTGCCTATGAAGGCAAACCAAACTTGTCTATTGAAAGTCATAACTTCACTAAGGCTTTCAATAAAAAATGTTTGCATGCAGGCTTTAAAAGGTACCCATTTATGTCACATGATTATACAGGTTATGATAGCCATTTTATATTGAACCAGCTAGTCAGGAAGAAACTGAAGTTCAGCTACTAAGGCAAAGGAGTAAAATAATGTAAATAACATTGCTAGGGTAAATCATGTGACATATATACAGCTTAAATTTTCTTCCTTATTTTATGACAGCAGTACCAGACAGTGGGTTTTGTTGCTGCAAACAGACATTCTCCACATATTTTTAGTAAACTCAAAAACAGAATTATATGCACTGGATCAAGGTCAAATGAGGCCCTAGAAAGGATAATGGATCCCCCCAGCTGTACCAATATACCATTACTTAGCTCTTCCCATTTACCATAAAACACTGTTCAAACCTATCAGTGTGCATGGTAGTTTCTTCTCTACTTTACAATAATCACAGAGATTTTGATGCAATATATAAACTTTTTCAATTTTTAAATTAAAAACACCATCAGACATTTGCTAAATAAAACAAAATACTGTCACATTATAAATAGACAGCATGAGGAACAGCAAATTTCTCTTCCCTTGAAATTCACTAAAGGGAAAATGCATCAGGCAACCCATGCAATTACAAGAGAACTGCTGGGATTAGCAGGCAAATAACACAGTGAAGCACTAATTAGTGGCTAAGTGAAGAGTGCAGTAATTTAAAAGACAAATGTGTAACACATTTGCAAACTGCCTGGGATAGCCCATTGGATACAAATGCCCCTTTTCAGTAGCAGCCCAGGAGAACTGTCTAGCAAAGTGATTTGGGCAAAGCCACACAGAAGACAAAGGCTGAGGGAATCAAACCCTGCACTACATGAAGCAGCTTATTAATAGCTCATAGTCTTACTCATCTGCAGTAAGTTGTGCAACCTTGGAAAAGGTGTTTGAAGGTTTTGGGGTTATGGGTATCTCTCCCACATGGTGTATGGAGGGAGGCTTGCCCCTGAAAAAAAAAACAATTGCCTCCCAAGTTATCTGAAAGTTGTTTTGACATGCTTTTTTGGTAGACTCACATTTGACTGAAGTAAATTCAACTGATTGGCATAATTCCCAGATAAACCTTTGCAGCATAAGTGCAATGCATTTCACACCCACAAGCATGCAAAGACAAGCTAAATTAAAAAATGTCTTCCTTATTAAAATCTAAACATTAAACTCATAGACTTCATGTTAAGTTTTCTCGCAGCCAAATAATAAGCACACTGCATTCAGCAAAACAAGGAAATCAAGGATCATACTTGAAGAACGTGACGCATATGACGATCCTTCTGTTTACTGCAATCATTTCCTTCCTTCCTTTGCACCATAACTTCTCTTAGATGAAGAGTGTAGTATTTATATACAGACACATACACACACACACACACACACACACACACACACACACACACACACACACACACACACACACACACACTCCCGCAAGCTTCAAAACATGTATACACACTCTCACACATAGATGAGACCGTCAGTTACAGCCCCTAGTATGATTGCAAGCACATCAGATGTTTGTTTGCGATCATAAAATATATAAACCATATCTGTGTATATATTGGTATACATGAATGTATATACATGTGTATATATATGTACATTAATAAACTTTAAAAATTTCTGTCCCTTATATAAAAGTAAATTTAGTAGGGACTACATTAATTGTAAAAAACACTTCAAATTGACTACTTCATTTAACCCTGGTTTTATGTCACCCCCCCAATCTAATCTGCCAAATACTTTCTTTGCATTCTAATCTGGTTTTGACATCACCAGAAAATTCTTTGTTATCTATATTGTCAAGAACAGAAAATGTAAACGTTTTAAAGGATTCACATAAAACCAGGGTTAAATGAAGTAGTCAATTTGAAGTGTTTTTTACAATTAATGTAGTCCCTACTAAATAAGGGACAGAAATTTTTAAAGTTTATTAATGTACATATATATATATATATATATATATATATATATATATATATATACACATGTATATACATTCATGTATACCAATATATACACAGATATGGTTTATATATTTTATGTATTAACTTTTTACTATTGTCATTTTGAAAGTTAATTGAATTGTAACATGTGACTAAGTAACAAGGGATAAAAAGACGTTTGATGGGGTAGATGATCATTCTGAAGAAGTTCACGATCATTAAAGTGGATGAAAGCTAATGACAAAGTGTTTTGTGCTTTCCTGACGTCAAGCGATTTGGTAGCATTGTTTTTGTCTTTGGACTACTTTGCTGTGGTTATCTAGTTCATTTGTGTTAGATTTAAATATTGGTTTTACTTACTTAGAATGCTGCTAGCGTAGCATGTTTTGTGTTGGCAAGTATTTTCTGAGGGATATGAAGTTTGAAATTCATGTTTGTCAATATTTAATGATTGCAATCCACAACACTTTATCAGAAAGGCACAAATTGCATGAGGGACAGACCATAAATATCTGTGAAAAATCAGAGACAGTAGAGTACTCTGCCCTCTGCACACAAAATCAGACACACACACACGCGCGCACACACAAACACACACACACACACACACACACACACACACACACACACACACACACACACACACATATCTGTTATGGTAATTTGTATGACTGTATTCCTCAGATATCTGTTTGAGATCAAGCAAATTAAAATTCATAAATAATGGCCAGAAATGTATCTCAGCTCACTGCTGTCAAAACCATACAGTGCAACCCATTATAACTCCCTTCTGTCCTTTCAACTCATTTTCCCAAGAATCTGTAACAAAGACACAAGATCAGGAACAGATTTTAAATAGTTTTCTTATATCTATCTTATTACAAAGCTGCTAGAATAACAAGTTTACATTAGCAAGCAATTTCTGAAGGATACAAAGTTTGCAAGTCACATGTGTGTCATTAATTAATAACTGCATTCCACAACAATTTGCCAGAAATCTACAGATTTTGCAAATAGCAATCACAAATACATCTACATTTCTTTACTCAAGAATTTTGGGCAATAACAAAAGTAATAGGGAAAAAGCATTTGTATACAATTAAACTGACTGAACAAAGTGCCCCGTACATTATCTTTTAAGGCACAGGTATAACCCTTATTAACATTTTTTTTCATTTATAGGTTCACAGGTAAGTACTAAAATAGCTGCCTTTATGAACCATTTTAAGCCTAAACAGTTTCCCTTTTGTGCTCAAAGTAACCAATCCCATTTGGTTATAGATTGACCTTACTCATCCCCTGGTCAGTAGTTATATATTACCCCTAATGAGAATAAATGGGTCATACCATAGATAATTTGAGGGGACCCATGCATGGGATAAAACATTTAGGAGCTGCCTCTGTCCATTAGTAGTACAGGAGACAGTCCTAGAGCAAATATTCTGTTTCCCATCTCTAGATCTAAGTTGCCCTTGAAAATAGACAGTGATAAACTTTGTTTTATGTGGATGAGGAGTGGTATCCTTTCTGAAATGTACCTCTCACTCTAAACCATTGTGTTGATGTTGCAAAATAGGTTTAGATCACTAGACTGAGTATTTTGGATGCCGATGGACTTGGTGATGTGCAGTAAATGCATCCATAATGGGTTACATCTATTATACATTACATTTATGTTTTCTGTATATCTTTATAGCAAATGTTGTTCATTCCAGCATTATATAAGTATTACTACCTAGAGGAGTATAACCTTGGATAGCATTACTCTTCCATTCTTACAGTTCCCAGAATGCAACAAATTGCAGTAGTGTTCTGGTGTGTTGATCACCAGAAGTTCAATAGCTTCAAAGGAACAACTCAGTGAGGTGTGAATATTAATAATGTAGCCACACAGAGACTGAAATCATGACAAAATCTTACCAGGAGGTAAGGACATTGAGAAATTTCTCAGAGAGAATTTCAAAAATAAAATATGCAAAGCTTTTAAAGGCTTAAATGTACTTATAAATATTGGTTGACAGGATTTGTGCTGTGGCTATGTTCACAGCAAGTGGAGGAATTAAAAAGCATTTTGGGAGGGACGTTTTAAAATAACTAAATATTAAAAACATTACCTTTTAATCCTCCCACTTTCATTTGATTGCCACACCTTTACATGTGGGGCACATCAATCAAAGGGTGTGAAAGGATGGCATAAGGAAAGAATGTAGGTCGACGGCATTTGCTGATTAGTTTCAATGTACACCCTAAGAAAGCAGTTACCAAGCATTGAAGTTGAGTATCACTTGGCTAACACTCCTTTGTAGAATATTACTCATGAGTTACCAATAAAAGGGACACAACATTCAGCCTCAGGTTAGAAATGAACTTAATTACACATATGTTTTAATTCAGTGTCATTTTAGTTTTTCATAACCTTCCAAGCCATTCCTTCAAATCCTTGTTGCATACTTTTGCTGTTTTCCATGTATAGCCTCTCTTTTTTCAAATACAGTAGGGAAAGCCTGGAATCTCCTACCAAATGACATTTCTACACTTCCCTCACTATCCATTTTCAAAAATAATCTGAAAGTATATCTCAAATCTCACTGGCTATGTTACTGTTCCAAACCTGACTAGCTCTATAGTCACCCTAAACTCTGATCTTCCCCTTCTTTTCCTTCAGAAAAAAAAAAAAAAAAAAAAAATATGTTTTTTGGTTCTGCCATATTAACTGCATCTACTGTTAAGAGTTAATTCTATACTGACAATTTACTTTGAATTGTTAGAATTTATCCTGTAAATCAGTCTGTTTTTGCTTGTATTTTTTGTATTGATTTTGTTTATATGCTTAACTCACAGAAATTTGTTAATTTAGCTGTATTTACCTAGGAGCTTTTCTCCCCGGGCCTCTACTGAAAATGGACATGTATCCAGTTAGACTAGCCCGGTAAACAAATGTAAAATAAATAAAATAAAATAAATAAATATAGCCATGTTATCTTTATAATTCCTTACATTTTGTACTCCCTTTATTAGCTACTTTATGACAGTTTGAAAAAGAATTTATTCTAGGTATTAGCATTTATACCTGTTAGACTTAGACCTTCTATACTGTCCAGAAGGACAAGGCTCTCTATTCGTCCCTACCAGTCAATCAGTAAAGCAGTTCACTGTACCTATCCAGGCATGTCCAAAGGGCAGTTTCAGGTGTACTCTCCAGTCCATCTGGTGAATCTGGGCATTTTGAGGCAATGTCACAACTGCCTCATGTACAGAGACAACCCTCTCCTCCTACCACCAAACACTAATATATGCGAGAGATGCAATTATACTGCCAAACTGGAGGCAAAGCTCTCTCAACTCAAGACTGGAAATGACAGTCAAAAGGAAAAGGGAAATACTTGTAACACACCACCAGTCTCACATAGACCTATTAAACCAACAACGGCAAATAACACACATAAATACATGAAAACATGCTCGGAGGCTCTAAATAAAAATCTGCAAAAGCAACTGAGACCTCCAAAGAAGACATCCAAGCAACCTCCACACCCCATCACAAACCATGAAGCACATACTTCACATAATCAGTGTGCTACGCAATCACAGCCCTTAAGGCAAAATAACATACCCAACACACTAGTAATAGGCGACTCTATAGTCAGGCACACTGATGTCCCACTAACTAGGCTGGACAAGGAGAAGGTTACAGTTAGCTGCCTGTCAGGCACCAGGATCCGCTACATAACACAAGCACTCAGGTCACTCCAGAACAAGTACAAATACAACTCTGTCATTGTCAATGTTGGTGTGAAATGACCTGAGACGTACCTCCCTGGACTACATGAAAATAGACATGGAAGAGCTCTCTGATCATGTAGACTAGGCTGGTATGACCCTGACCCTGAGTAGCATCCTCCCCTCACCAAGAATGATGCCACAGTATAAAGAAAAAAATGATCAATTTCAACAATTGGCCAAGTTTCTGGTGTCATTCAAAGGGGATCCAGTATCTGTCCGCCTGGGATAACATGCTCGACAAGCCATGTTGCGTCACAAGAGAGGGCTTGCACATGTCACCCTTAGGCTTTTGAATACTGGCCAAAGCTTTTGCCACCCCCATAGTGCCTTTTTTAGGCAAGGCTCAAAAGACAAACCCACCACCGTAAATAGCACAAGTAACCAGAAACTGAGGGTAATGCTACTCAACGCCAGATGTCTAAACCACAAAATGCATGCACTCGAGGCACTCCTCAGTATGGAGAACATCGATATCTGTGCAGTAACAGAAACCTGGTTTAAGGCTCCAGAGAGCACTCCAGCACTACCAGGCTATAACTCATACCATACTTTTCCGCCACAGAACCCTGACCGAAACACAAAAGGTGGGGGTGTATCCATATTCATCAAGGATACCCACACCTCCAGGTTAGTGGCGCAGCACAATGCCTCAGAGATCATCCATGTGCAACTAACAATGGGCAAAACTACAATTCAAATTGTAGCTTGCTACAAATCACCCACCATGACCCAGGAACCCCATTCCGCATTTCTGGAGACACTGGAAAATATGAAGGTCCTACCAAACACCCAAATATTGGGTGATTTCAATTACCCAAACATTAATAGGGAAAACTACTCAAGTACTAAATCCCTTGCCCAATGCTTCCTAGAATTTATAAACTCGAATGCCCTGGATCAACTGGTCAACACCCCCACTATAGGTGACAACATATTGGATTTGGTCATCACCAGCATGGGCAACCAGTGTCCATACCTCCCAACTGTCCAGAATTACCCATTTTGTACCGAATTTTGGGGTCCAAATGATGGGGTGCCATGATTCCCAAGTGACACCCCATCATTTCCGATTTTTTGCTACTTTATTTTTACATTTCGCGCTGTTTTTGTTGACATCATCACGTGGGCAATGACGTCAGTGCCATCGGTGCTACCAGCCTATCAGAATTAGCTCTGCACA
Source organism: Protopterus annectens (assembly GCF_019279795.1). Taxonomy (NCBI): domain Eukaryota; kingdom Metazoa; phylum Chordata; order Ceratodontiformes; family Protopteridae; genus Protopterus; species Protopterus annectens. Next base: position 1,755,030,170 of record NC_056726.1, read on the forward strand.
CATTTCCAGCTGGGCTGTTCAAGCAGGCTTGTTCAAATGCCAGCTGGCTTAAATAAAATGCTGCTGCTTTCATTCAAATGCATTCGGAATGAACGCAACAACATTATGTGGAACTGTGGAGCTTAGGAAGTCTTCTGGCTGAAACAAAATTCACATTATGTGGAGCGAGCCATGCTGCTTTCATTTAAATACATTCGGAATGAACACAATGACATTGTGTGAAATTGTAGAGCGTAAGAAGTCTTCTGGCTGAAATGAAGTTCACATTAGTGGGGGGAGCCATTCAAATGCATTCGAAATGAATGCAACGTTTGGGCTGAAATGAAGTTCGGAACAACATTATGGTAATGTAATGCTGCTGCTTTCATTCATTAAAGTATGTGTGTGTGTGTGTGTGTGTGTGTGTGTGTGTGTGTGTGTGTGTGTGTGTGTGTGTGTGTGTGTGTGTGTGTGTGTGTGTGTGTGCACGCGTGTGCGTGTGTGTGTGTGTGTGTGTGTGTGTGTGTGTGTGTGTGTGTGTGTGTGTGTGTGTGTGTGTGTGTGTGTGTGTGTGTGTGTGTGTGTGTGTGTGTGTGTGTGTGTGTGTGTGTGTGTGTGTGTGTGTGTGTGTGTGTGTGTGTGTGTGCCAGAGACCGGAGGAGATATGCTGGAGTACTTGCAGAAGTTGGAAAGCATTGATAAGATGGATGGTTTACTGGTCACCTGGTACCATGCTGCCAACAAAAAGGCTGAGATGCAAACAGCTCTGGATAGTAAGTCACTTATTTCTTGTTTATTGAATTTAACTCCATATTCTGCATGGGAAAATTTAGAAAATTATCAAAGAACAGGAAGTCATGGCACAAGAGATTATTTGTAGTCTAGTGCATGGTAGCATTTCTTCTGAAGTTTATCTGTGTGAGCTAATAGGAGCAATACTATGACATCATTATGATAACAACTATACAGGAGTAAGAGGCATGCATTTAGACTGCAACATGAATGAGATTTGCAAGGTGTCCCATTAAGAAATTATTTAAAGTAAAAAAAGAAGCATTAGTGCTACTGGTTCCAAAAGCTTCTCCAGCTAGTAGAATTTACATGAATGAATCTGTTAGTTTGCTGATTTTTTTTTTCAGTACTAGTCAAGACTAGTTTTAGAGTAGATCTCCTTTGATAATCATATTGCCAAGGTGGTTAGAAAATCCTTCTATGTGGCCCACCTAATCACAAAAGGATTCACATCTAGAACAAAAGAGGTTATTGTGCCCCTCTACTCATCACTCATCAGAGCCATCCGAAAGTACAATGTCTCATTTGGGATGTACCTTACAAGACACCTGGAAAGACCACAGAATTACCTCACCAAGAGGATTACTGGCCTCAGACAGATGCTCTATGCAGCCCAACTGAAGAAACTCCAGCTGTACTCAGTTGCATACCACTTACTCAGAGGTGATCTCTGCCTGACATACAAGGCCATGTCCAACCCAGACTTGATGGACATGCTCCACCTAAAAAAAAACAAATCCCCAATTGCCACACTCTCTATGGATCTAAACCTCACCACAATGATAAATAGGACGTGCTGGAGGGATAGATTCCTGTCCCAGAGACTCCCCATGCTTTGGAACAGGATTCCAATCTACATTAGGCAGAGCCACTCACTAACATTCTTCAAGAGAAACCTTGACGAATGGATGGGAAACAGAAAATTTACCCCAGGGATCACTGCAGTGGCTCTGTTGGACAGAGGCACAGGGAACTAATGGCTCTGCTGGACAGAGGCACAGGGAACTAGTCTAAGGGGATGGCGAAAGCCAACACATTCTGGCTAGGCTTATAGATGCCCTTGGGCAGATAGCCTAGAACTTACCTCTGAACCTATGAACCTATATATCAACAACTAATATGCTTGTGTGTATATTTACTTTATGTGTAATAATACATTTAGCCACAGGATGGCAATGTTTCCTGGTGGACACTTATGGTAATATGATGTAATTTCCTGTTCCTTGTGCAGTGTGCTTCATGACATTAAAAAGAAATAAATAAATATACCTCGGTTTAGACTGCAATCAGGATGTGCGCATCTATTTGGTGTGCCCAGAATAAGTTTTTCTAACAGGTTATGGGCCCAGACACCTAGACACCCTGGCAGACAGATACAACCAGCTGCAGCAAATAAGTGCAAGATACAGTAACAGATAAAGTAAGGAGAAATATGCTAAAGATGGCTATCGCCACATCTTCAGCAAAGCTTTCAGTAACAAGTCTGATGAACCAGAACTACCAGTCTTGGAAATTCAAGATGAGGACGCTTCTAATAAGAGAAGGTATGTGGAAATGTGGACACCAGTGTAGATGGACAATAGAGGTACGACTGCTGAATCCTACACAAATGCACTTTATAAGCACTTACATGAGTGCATGGATCATGCTATCCATAACAGAACCAAGATGTTATCCTCCAAATAAAGGAAGCCAATCTGGTGGTCTTCTGTCATAAACAAACTCTACAACAGAAGAAAGAAACTGTTGCAAAAAAGAGTAAAATTCCATAATTGGGGGAACTCCCTGGTCAGCCTCAGTAAGAAGCTGATATCCCTCATAAAATTCTCCAAAGCTAGTTATGAAAACAAAATCACCACGGATTCTAAAGACAACCACAAAGCATTCTATAGCTATGTCAAGAATCTCAATGGCAACACTCAGATCTGCTCTGAGTTAAAGCACAATGACACTAAATATACAGAACCAGCTGATATTGCCAACATCCTGACAGATAGGTTCAGTGCTAAGTTTAACCCCCTCTCACCCCCTAAAGGACCCATCTCTATACCAGAAGAATGCAAAGTTCCTGTAATCACAGCTGTACAGGTAAAACCTCACTCTCCAAAGCCAAGAACACAGCATCCATGGGATCTGACAACATCCTAGGCTGCCTTCTACATGAACTACAGAATGAACTGGCACCCCAACTAAATACCATGTTTAATCATAGCCTCACCTCAGGCTTTATGCCCATTGAAAGGCGCACCGTGACGGTTATCCCACTCCACAAAGGGAGAGCCATGACAGTCCCTGGGAACTACCACCCCATTAGCCTGACGAGCCTGGTCTGCAAGGTAATGGAATGTATCATCATGGAACTCATAAACAAAGACATTGGAGATCTCTAAACTCTGGACTCCGCACAGTTCGGGTTTGTAAAAGGCAGATCATGTCTCCTAAACCTGATTGACGTCTTTGAAGCAGTCACCAAAGCCATAGATGAGGGTAATATGGTTCACACAGCCTATCTAGATCTCGCCAAGGCAATCAACACCATCCCCCACTCTGGAATTATAGATAAACTCACTAAACTAGGTATGACTCCCTATGTCACAAGATGGGTTGCCAACTGGCTTACTGACAAAACCCTCACTGTGAAAGTAGCAGACTCCAAATCAGACTTCAGACCAGTGACAAGTGGAGTATCACAGGGTTCAGTCCTGGGTCCTCTCCTGTTTGGTATCTACTTCTCTGAAGTACAGGCTAACACAGAAGGCTTTTGGCTAATGAAGTTTGCAGATGACTGCAAATTAGGAGCCATAATCGAAACTCCTAATGATGTGGATATCCTACAAAAGGGTCTCACTGAGACAGATGCCTAGAGTCAAAGCCATGGTCTCAAGCTCAATGCCAAAAAGTGCATTGTCATCCCCTTTAGTAAAAACTCTGTACCCATGAACTACCACATAAGCGGTGGTCTACGTAACACCAAAAGTGTGATAAGAGACCTTGGGACACAGGTGGACAGTAGTCTCTCCTTTGATAATCACATTGCCACAGTGGTCAGGAAATCCTTCTACATGGCACACCTCATCACAAAAGTTTTCTCATCCAGAAAAAAAAGAGGTCATTGTTCCCCTCTACTCATCACTCATTAGACCCGTTATAGAGTACAACCCCTTTTTGGTATGTACCTCACAAGACATCTACAACAACTGGAAACGCCGTAGAAATACCTCACAAAGAGGATTACTGGCCTCAAGCAGATGCCCTATGCAGACCGTCTCAAAGAACTCCAGCTTTACTCAGTCGCATATCGCCTACTCAGAGGTGATCTCTGCCTAACATACAAAGTGATGTCAAACCCAGAGCTGTTGGACATGCTCCACTTAAAGAAATCCCAATCCCTCTGAGCTACACGCTTTAGGGACCTAAACCTTGTCACTACAATAAACAGAACATGCTGGAGGGATAGATTCCTGTCCCAGAGACTTTCCATACTCTGGAACAGACTACCTATCTATGTCAAACAGAGCTCCTCATTAGCACTCTTCAAGAAAAATCTTGATGATTGGATGAGTAATAGGAAAATCACCCCGGGGATCACTTCTGTGGCTCTGCTTGACAGGGGCACAGGAAAATAATTGTCTTGGGTGGTGAAAGCCAGAGTACCTTTTTGACTAGGCTTATATAGGCCCTAGGGCCAATAGCCTAGTACCTACCTATGAACCTATGAACCTATGAAATGATGTCAGACTGGCAGAACCCATGGATGAGTTGATGAAAAAGGATCAAAAAGCTCATGTAAAGCATGATCTCCCTTTACATAGATGATGATCAAATTAGACATATATGCAACTGTGAAATCACTAAAAAAATGTGGAAGGAACTGCAAAAGGTACATGAAAGAGGTAATCTCAGCAATAAACTCTATTTAATTAGAAAACTATATCAGACCAAGTTGATAAAAGACTGTGATATGCAGAATTATATAGGGTATACCTTAGAAATGGTTGAAAGGCTGAGAGGTACTGGGGTGGATATAAAAGACTTTCACATTGCAGCAAATTTACTTATTGGTCTACCTGAAAGTTACGAGACACTTGTTACAGTACATGATGCATGCTCACATGATGAACTGACATTAGAGTACGTTAAACGCAAGCTTGTGGATGAAAACAAGTGCAAGACAGAAAGCATGAACAGTGAAAGTATGTCCAGTCTGCTTTAAAGATGAAAAAAACAGAAATAAAAACAGTAACATGCAGCTAGAAACAGTAAACGCTTTGTGTGTAAAAGACTAGGACACTTAAAGGCAGACTACAGAATCTGGAAAGCTAGAATGCAAAGACAAGCTAAATCACAACAAGCTAAGAATGTCAAAGAAGAAGCAGATGTCTTTTCAGCCACTGAGTATGCATTTGAGTCCAAATGTGGTGTCTTATCTATGCAGGCATGGTGCATTGACTCACAAGCTAGAAGTCACATGACCAATGACAGAGATTTCTTCACTCAACTTGATGAAAGCAAAACAGAAAAAGTCACCACAGCTAATGGGCAGATAATAAATTCAGAAGGAATCGGAAATTGTTTTATTTGCTGCCTATCTCTCAAAATATCACCAGAATGATGAACATGAGAAATGTTCTGTATGTACCTGATCTTGAAAGTAACCTATTGTTAGTGAAGAGGCTTACAAACCAAGGCAATGTTGTGAGTTTCCAAGGTGACAGTTGAGTCATCACAAATGGGGATTGCTTACTCGCAAAGACAAAAATCACAGATGAAGTGTATCAGCTGAACTTGAGTGAAATTGTTAATACAGCCAAAGAGGAAAAACATTCAAACTGCATTCATACTTGGCATAGACATCTTGGGCACAGATGTCAACACAATAAAGAAAATAGTTGAGGTTAACTATGCAAGTGGTGTAAAAATTAACCAGTGTGATCAAATAAGGAAATGTACCAGCTGCATTAAGGGAAAATGATGAGAAAGCCTTTTGCAAGGCAGAGCAACAGCACAGCTCAAAAAGCCTCTGGACTTAATTCATTCAGATCTTTGCAGTCCAATGAAAAACATGACTCCAGGACAGAAGGGGTATTTTCTTATTTTCACTGGTGGTGCTGCGGTAGTGTTGTCGCCTCAAAGTAAGATGCTGAACGGTTTGACTCTCAGCTAGAGCGTCTTCTGCGTGGAGACATATGTGAATGAGCATACCTTCATTGAAGGTTGTGCATTAGGGCTGGCAACTCAGCACGGAAAAATCAACTGCCAATCATTAGCGGACCGGAGTTCCGCTGTGGCGACCCCTAACCGGGAAAAGCGGAAAGACACAACAACAACTGATGATTCCTTCAAGTACACCACATTGTACCTGTTGCACAACAAGGATTAAGTGACAGCAAATTTAGAACAGTATCTAGCTCAAGTAAATAATAAGTTTGGCAGAGTGCCCAGAGTGCTACGTATAGACAATGGGTCTGAATACACCAGTCGCACAACACAAGGCAATCTCAGAAAACATGGAATTATGTCCCAGACTACTGCACCATATAACCCAGAACAAAACGGGGTTGGAGAGAAAATGAATCAGACTCTCTGTGAGAGTGGAAGGAATAAGCTTTCAATGCTGATATGCAACCACATACTGGGGAGAGGAAATCATGATTACATGATATCTCCAAAATTGCCTGCCAGGAGAGGCAACAGAGAAAACTCCATATGAACTGCGGAACAGAAAGAAACTAGATTTGAGACACATCAAAATTTCTGAAAGTAAAACCTATGTGCACATTCCAAAGGAAAAATGTGCAAAATGTGATCCATGTGCAAAGGAAGGTGTACTTGTGGGTTATAGTGAGTCTCCAAAAGGCTGAAAAATTCTACATTCAGACACAAACAATGTAATATTCAGCAGAAGTGCAACTGTTGATGAAAGTTCTGTGTATTCAAAGTTTCAGGAACTGACACAAACTGTTCAGTCTAAGGAAAAATCCACATCTGTGTCACAAGAAAAACAACAGCAAAGCTACACAGAAATAGAAATTATTGCAGACAATTTGAAAAATGATAAAGAAAATGCTCAACCACAAATGACTTCAGTCAGGAAATCAACAAGATGCAATAAAAGGATTCCACCTAAATGTTTGTCTTATATGGCTCACACAGCAGTTCAGGTTGAGACAAGTTCAAGGAAAAGAGATACAAAACTACCACCACATGAGAAGTAAATGTGTATTAGAGTTGCTGATGAAGAGATAATATCACTCAATGAACTCCAGACATGGACACTTTCTTACATCAAGGTAAACATGTAATCAGATATAAATGGATGTTTAAGTGAAATGTGACCCTGAAGGGAAAGTCTGTAATTACAAGCCAAGGTTAGTTGAAAAAGGATGCTTCTGGTGAAGACTATGATGCTACTTTTGCTCCAATTGCCAAACAAAGTGATTTCAGAACACTAATGACAGTGATGGCTTTGTAAGCTGCGGTGGTGCAGTGGTAGTGTTGTTGCCTCACAGCAAGAGGTTCTCCCATTCAATTCTCGGCTGGAGCGCCTTCTGTGTGGAATCTGCATGTCCTCCTCGTGGTCGAGTGGCGTTCGAAAGACATGCGTAAATGGGCATGCCTTCGTTGAAGGTTGTGTGTCGGGCTGACACCTTAGCACTGTAAAAATCTACTGCCAATCATTAGCAGACTGGAGTTCCACTGTGGCGACCCCTAATAGAGAAAAGAAGAAAATGACAGTGATGGCTTTAAAGAAAATGATTGTGAAACATCACAATATCACAACATCTTTGATTAATTTAGATTTTGAAGAGGAAATATACATGTCACATCCAGAAGCATAGGTAAAAAGTGGAGAAGAGCATTTTGTTTGCAAACCACAAAAATCCCTGTATGGTTTTAAACAAGTGGCTCAAGTGTGGAACTCAAAAGTAAACAAAGTTCTGTTAGATGAAGGATTCATGTGAAGAAAAAACGATCCATGCCTATACTCTAAACGTATAGATGCTGAATAGATGTATCTGTTAGTCTATGTGGATGACTTGATTATTGCTTACAAAAGGAATGATTAATAAAAGTACTCAATCAGCACTTTGAGACTAAAGATCTTGATGAGGTGAGATACTACCTAGGAATTAACATATGGCATGAGGAGAACAGCAGTTTTCTGCTGAACCAGACTGCAACAATTGATTCAATTCTTCAACAGTTCAACATGGCTGAGGCTAAAGGAGTGAACACACCCATGGACATAGCTTGTCCAAAGCTGGAAGGAGAGGAAGGTCTTCTACCATCTATTCAGCCGTACAGACAAGCAGTAGGGGCACTTTTTTACATTGCAGCCACTACATGTTCAGATGATGAAGCAGTCATGCCACTTCTCTGCAGGCATGTAAATAAACCACATCAAAGAGATTGGGACTCAATAAAATAAGTTATGAGGTATCTCAAAAGCACAAAAGGCTTGAGTTTAAACTTGTCAGCAATTGCTGACTTAAACCTCACAGGATATGTGGACTCTGGGTGGGTGATCTCAACATATGCAAATCTTCAATTAGTTATTTGTCCAAATTAGGAAACAGTCCTATATCCTATGGTCCAGCAAGAAACAGATCTCAGTGGCAATGTCTTCAACAGAGGCAGAATATATCTCTGCTGCCTATGCTAGTCAAAAAGCCTTTTGGTTGTCGCAGTTACTTGAAGATTTGGAGAACCAGTGTCCCGGCCTATGGTCTTATATGAGAACAATCAGGGATGCATTAAGCTTGCAACCAGAGAGAAGAAGATCAATACAAGAACCAAGCATATTGATGTTAGACACCATTACATTCATGGCTTGGTTGAACAAAAAGTGATTGTGCTTTCATATACTGAAACTAATAAAATGATTGTTGATTACATGACAAAGACACTCACAGTAAACAAGTTTCTAAATTTTAGATCACAAAATGTATTTACTTAATAAGTAGTTGTTGAGTGGGGGTGTATATATAACAACAACTATTATGTGTGTGTATACTATATTTCAGTTATGTGTGTGACAAAGGTGGATAGTACCAGAACAGCTGTCTGGAATTTTATAAATAATTATATGTCATTTGTGAACATCAACATGAATTATATAAGATGTTTGTGTTACAAATGTATTAGGACTGTATGTTGTGTGTATATTTTACTCTGTATTAAAGTGTTGTCAGCCTAACAGTGGGTGTCACCTCAAGTGTTGTTTTATTTTCTGTATATCAAACTGCTGGTACAGAAGTGTGTGTTGAAAAGGTTTTTGCAAAGTGCTGTTTGAAATGTAACCACAGTGTGCCCTACTGGAATAGAACAGAAATCTGCATGCACTAATGTAACTGTTTAAATATATATATTATTACGGTGGAAACTGGAATACAGGAGGTTAACTTCAGAAAAATAGCTGAAATTAAATTACTTTATAGGCTAGGCCGTATACATAATGTCTGTACTAGGGAACTTTCTGTATTGTCTTTGGAGTGAACTAATTATTACCTCTGAAAGTATGAAGGAATGCAATTGTTTTATGACTTCCAGCATCTACCAAAGATCTAACATCTATGTATTTTCACAGGTAGATGCTAAATACTGTCTAGCATCCAACAGTGGGAGTTTCACCTGGGATAGAGTCAGATGGCAAGAAATGATGTCATTCTGCAAGCTATCCCAGCTGTAATATTTGACATATTAATTTGAAAATTCTCTTAGAGAAGCAGGGCATGAAGTATTCTGTCTTGGACCTGTGAAGAACTACTCACCACAACATCTGCCTTGCTCTAACTAAATAAGTTAACTAGGGGATAGTAATTCTCTTAGATTCAGTCAGGAATATAGTAAAGCTTAGTTTAGATATTTTTCTTTATTTGAGACTGTCCTGCAATGTTGTTTTAAATATTTCCATTGATTTTTTAACTCTGATGTCACTGTGAATATATACTGAGTATTTTCTTGTTCTTTTATTATTTATTATTAAGTGTATTTAAACCTTTCATTGTGGCTGATTTGTCTAGAGATTTTAAAGTTTTGAGAGTACTTGCATATTTATTTGGTGACACTGTGTGGGCTACTCGTAATAGCCTGGCTCTTGGTCAAACTACCATTTGTATTAATATTAATATTACACAGTAAAATTTGACTCCCTTTGTTAAGGACCTTAATGTAGCAGATGAGGAGTTAACTGGTGGCAGTGGTAACTACCTTATAGTCTGGGCAGGAGGGGGCATAGCTAGTAAACCTGTGCCAGACTCTCCTAGGTGTGTGTATGTGTAAATCAAACCTCAAAGAGTGTGTGTGCCAGTTACTTGGGCAGGGACACAAAGCACTTGGAAAGAAAAGGTGCTAGTAGGTCTTGGCTTAGTCACTCAGCTGAGATCTCAACTCTGTAGCTGTGTCAGTGGGGAGTCTTTTTGGGGATCTGGAGAAAGAGGGAGAAACCAGCTCTGGGCTGACTGTGGTCTCTGTGTGCTCGTAAGGGAAATTGCACTTGATGCAGAGAACTACATCTGGAAATACTGTGTGTGTACCTGTTATCCTCCCAGTGTACGTGCCCCACTGTTGCCCATGGTGAGGATTGAGGATCCTTGATTACTGGTCCAGGGGTAGGTCATCACAATGTGTAATAATATGTTTAGTTTTCTGGTGGACACTTACGGTAATATGCTTTGTTGTAATTTTGTGTTACTTGTGCAGTGTGTTTCATGACATTAAAAAATAAAGAAATAAACGTACCTTGGATTAGACTGCAATCAGGCTGTAGGCATCTATTTGCTGTGTCCAGAAGAAGTTTTTCTAATAATACCTTCTCAAACCTATAACTGATGAAAATGCAGTGATGTTTTAGCTGTCTAGGTTGTGATGTTACAATGTTTCTCTCTTGCTGATATATTTCATTGTAGAGATAGCTACCTCCACAATCTGTTCATATTCTGTGAGATTTTAGAACTATTTACATTTATGGTATCAAAGCACCCTGAGTACTTGCACTGTACCTAAGTTTGAAACATGGGGATTGTCAAACTGCATAGACCAATAAGCACTCCTGGAGCCATATGCCCATTTCAGAAAACAGCATAGCACACAACAGGAATATGATAATATATTGGAACTGACCATGGGCGGCCGCAGTGGTGCAGCGGTTAGCATTGTCACCTCACAGCAAGAGGTTCTTTGGTTCAATCCTCAGCTGGGGTGCCTTCTGTGCAGAGTCTGCATGTCCTTATTGTGGTTCTATGGGTTTCCTCTGGGTGCTCCGGTTTCCTCCCACATCCCAAAGACATGCTGTAGGGGGATTGGACACTGTAAATTGGCCCTAGGCATGAGTATGTGTGTGTGTGTTTGTGTGTGCCTTCTATGGAAGGATGGGCGCCGGGCTGGCAACTCATCACAGTAAAATTCCACTGCCAATCATGAGCGGACAGGTGATCCGCTTTGTTGACCCCTAACCAGGAAAAGCCAAAAGAAGAAGAATTGGAACTGACCATAATTTGAAACATATGGCATAGCCCATTCTAGTAGCATGGAGGGTTAAGGTTGTGAGCTGTAATTCCTGTGGTATAGGGTTTGATTCCCTTAGTTCTAAATTGCCCATTGTGTGACCCTGAGCCAGTCACTTATTTATTTATTGTATTTGTTAACCGTGAAAGTCCACTGGGCCTAGAATGAGCCCATTTTCAGTGGAGGCCGGGGGGCCTCTACAAACTTACATACAAAGAAAAATATAATCACATAAACAGAAAAAAATAATTCGGCACTATTACATTGAATTAAATTGGTAATAGAAACAACAGAGAAAGATTACAATCATTGACATATACAAGTAATAAATGGCATATAATTCAGTGACATGTTAGTGAAATATATTTACAAGGTGCATGGAGTTTTTTCAAGTAACACATGAAAGTAATATATCTGCAAGTGCATAGCCATAAGGATATTAAGTACAGTGTAAGTATAGTAGGAGATAGAAGGGCAGAGGGTAGAAAGGACAGGTTAAAGTGACAGGGAAGCAGTAAGTAGGCAAAGTGTAGGAAATTATGTTGGAATTAGAGGTATAGCACTGGGGGAAGAAATCAGGAGTTGGGGTTGTGTGTTGAGGAGCAGGAACATAACAATTTTGAAGAGAGATGCAGTTTGAGGGATTTTTTAAAGGAGGCCAGGTTGCTGATTGTTCTTAGTGAAGGGCAGCTTATTCCATACCTTAGAGACATTATAGGAATACAACATTTGACCAGCAGAGAGCTTAGTTTTTTCTATGGATAGTGACATTTTGTTTTCGGACCTAAGGTGTCGGTTCTGATGGTACATGGTCAGTATGGAAAAAAGGGAAGGGCAGGTTTCCGGGTGGTATATGAGTTTGTGGGCTGCAGTTAATTGTAAAAATGTGAGATAGTGTGGAGATTCTAGCCAATTTAGTTGATGCAGAGAGGAACACTGATGGGTAGAATATTTAGCAATTGTGGCAAATTTAGCAACTTTGTTGTAGCAAGAGTCTAGTTTTGTTCTTAAGGAGGACTGTAGATTGGTGAGGATAGGAGCACCGTATAGAAGTGTTGCAATCTGGAAAGATGAGGCCAGAGCATTTTTTGCAGTGAGACTAACAAAATAGTTGTGCCTATGCAGGGCACCTAGTTGTTGATGATTTTTTTTGATATTACTGTAGATGTGAAGGTTGAAAGTTAATTTGTCATCAATGATGACACCTAGTAATTTGGTGCTAGGGACAACTTCAATGATGGTGTTATTTTGGGAGTGAATGGCGAATAGTGACTTGTCTACAGAGCTGGATTTTGTGGGGGTAAATATTAAAAGGTTTGATTTATTGGGATTGAGAGTGAGATGGTTCTGGGAGATCCAGGTTTTGGTGGAAGTAAATGCTTCTTGGGTAAGATGCTGTAGAGTGGGGGCAGATTTAGCAGAGCAGATGATAGCTGGGTCATCTGCATAATGGATGACAGTACTATGGAAGAGAGAGGAGTGAAAGTTATTGACGAATATGCTGAATAAGAGGGGTCCCAGTACTGAACCTTGGGGGATACTTGTATTTGTAGTTATGAAAGGGGAGGAAGAATGTTGCCATTTAGTAGACTTCTGTTTGTTACTGAGATAGTTGGTAAACTATTGTAGGGTAGGAGGAGATAGCCTGAGATTAGTGAGTTTTTTAAGTATGAGAGCATGTAATATAGTGGTGAATGTCTTTGATAGATCTATGAATAATGCTGAGACTAAGAAACCGGCATTTTGAGCTATATTTACTGTGTCAAGGAAGGAAATGAGGGCAGTGTTAGTACTATGTCCGGGCCTAAGGCCATGTTGAGTGGGAGAGAGGATTTGGTGTTGTATCAGTTACTGAGGAGCTGAGTGTGAATACATTTCTCAAGAATTTTGGAGATTGGGGAGAGAATGGCAATGGGACAACAATTTGAGATGTCAGAGGTATTGCCACCTTTGTGAAGTGAAAGTATAAATGCTATTTTCCACATATCAGGTATGCAGAATTCCTGAATGGACCTGTTTAGCAGGATGCTGATAGAATATGGAATGGAAGAGGCTGAAAGTTGTAAGTATTCTGTGGGTAAATAGTCAGGGGAGTTGGTACAGGGTTTGAGTTTGTAAAGAAGTTTTTTGATAGTGGAGATGGCTATGGGTGTTAGTGTGAAAGAAGGTAGAGGATTTGTAGGGGTGTGCAAAGGTGGAGTACTTGGTGAGTCAGCCTTAATAGGTGGGAATGTGGTGGGATGTTTTTTTATGGTGTCGATGAAGTAAGTGTTGAAGAGGGAGGCTATCTCAGAGGGTGTTTTTTTTGGGTTTGGACATGGATTGTTGTTGCTTCCAGGGTGGAGTAAAGAGTTGATTGGTCCTCATAAATTCTTAGGGTTTAGTTTATGTTGGTCTTGGGTAGTCTAGAAGTATTCTTTTTTGTTTTTGAAAACTAGATGTTTAGCTTGATTGCGAAGTTGTTTATACTGACTGTGGTTAGACAGTGTTCTGTTCTTTTCCCAGGCTTTCCAGGCTTTGTCCCCTAGAGGACATAACTTGCTTTGTGGACTTTGTAAGCCAAATTGCATGTTTTGACTTGATCCTTTTTAACCGGAGTGGGGCAAGACTATTTAGGATCCTAAGAAATATAGAATTAAAGAATTCTATACCTTTGTTGAGTGGGAGAAGTTTTAATGGGCTGTAGTTAGTGTTTTACAGGATGTCATTGAAGGAATTTGGGGAGAAGTGGGACAAATCTCTGGTGTATCTCTATACTGGTGTAAGGATGGAGGTGGGCTTACATATTATGAATGCTGGAGAGTGATCACTAACACTGTTTGGGAAAGTCCCTGAGGAGGTAATTTTTTCAGGGTTAGAGACCAAGATCCAATCCAAGATTGAGCCTTTTTTTCCTTTGGTGCTGAGTCTTGTAATATCGGAGATTAGCTGAGTATAGATGTAAGGGTTAATATCAGTAGAGGGGTTATTAGTGGAAATATCTATCCAGTTAATAGTGACATTGCCGAAGATGATGGTTTCATTTTTTTATATTGCTTGTTGTCCAGGCAAGGATTTCTTTAAGAATGGGAGTATTATTGCCTGGGGGAATGTATATAACTATTATACAAAGGCTTTTGCAGTTGTTAAGTTTTAGGAAGGTTGCTAGTAGCTCTGCTGTGGAGAGTGGGAAATTGGCTTGGAGTATGTGATTACTGTAAAGGAGATAGGGAATAATAAGGCAATGCCACCACCTTTTTTGTGTAGTCTATCAGATCTAAGGCAGGAGTAGTTTGGAGGTAGAAATTCTGAGTCTTTGCTGTATGGTTTTAGCCAGGTTTCAGTAATAGCAGTAAAGTCTGGTTTGTGTTGATTTAGCCATGTGTGCAGTTGGGGAATTTTGTTTCTAATTCTTTGGAGATTAATTGTGGTAAAGTTTAGGGATTTTGTGGAGTTGGGGGGAATTAGGAGAGGGAGGGGTAGGGCCAGGGTTGGGATGCATGTCATCACAAAGGACTAGTTCACAGAAAACAGGGAAATAGGTGGATAGGGACTCCTGTTTTAGGTAACCGATGTACTTGAAGTTGTGGTTGTGATTTAGGAGAGGATGATTAGTTTCTTTAGTAATATTAAGTCTGTACTATAGAAAGTAGAGCAGATGGCAGAGTAGCTAGGAAGGTTGTGTGTGTGGATTGATGTGGATGGGGATGGTGTGGAAGGTGTGTAATGTGTGTGGAAAGATGATAGTTTTAGAAGAAGAGAGAGGTAGGCAGTAAGTGTAAAAGTGCAAGCATTGCTCCCAGGTTGCCCCTTTAAAGGGATTATGTGTCCAGTTGGTCTGCCTGGTTAACAAATGACTATTATTACTGTACAATGTACCTTTGGTGATGCTCCACCTATATGTCAGGACTGGACCTGCAGCCTTTACATGGTGAAAAGGCCATATGTCTACAGTACTATTAGCAACATACAGGTGGCGCTGTACTGAGATTGGTACTGTACTGCCTTTTGGTTGGAGCTGATTACTGTCATCTGTGGTGTTGTCATTTCAGGAGCTGTCCCCTGCAGACACTGGAGAAACTAAAAGCTAGTTATTTTGGAAAACTGAATGGCACCTTTGCTGCTTGGCATCCCAGCATTCCCACTGCATTTCTACATTAGTTGCATTATCATGTCTGACATGCTAGTGATTCTGTGGAAGTGGCTTACTTTGGGTAATCTTAGTAAGTGTGAAGTGGTCTTAATAGCCACCAGATTATACCAGCAATAAGTAATGAGTTTAACTTACATCGAGTGTTTGTGAATCTCCTTACCTGTTCCTGGTGCATTGGATATTCATAACACATATGTCTTCAGCTGAGTATCAGATAGTGTAGGGAGTACTACATTAATGGCATGATGTCATATGAAGAAAAGAATTTGGAATTATTAAAAAGGCAACTTTGCAGAATGTCAAAAGTTCTCTGTGCCACTCAACGTTTTATGTGATGTAGCACAATATCTTTCTTTCTGATTCCATGCTACATAATGCTGTGTTGGAGTACATTGTGTTCTAATCTCATACTTATTTTTTTCTTGTCGAAGCATTCTTTTTAATCTTAGAAATAATTTTACTGCTTTTGCCTTCTAAGCTTTAAAATTGTGTGTTTGACTATCTTTGAGCGCTCAGGTGACCTAATATAGAGTAATTTACAAACAAGAGTCATGTCTTCATCTTTTGATCCACCTTGAAGCACAGTCTTCCATAATCTGTATTTTAGCCTTCTGATTTGTATCTGGAAAATTGTACTCCTTTGCTAGGTTTCTTAATCATGAGTAGTATTTGTGTATATTCCTATCAAGTAACTGCTCTGCTTTCATGAATTCATAGAGTCCAAACTATTTCTGGATCAAAATATTTCTGCGGTTTG
Organism: Protopterus annectens; assembly: GCF_019279795.1. Taxonomy (NCBI): domain Eukaryota; kingdom Metazoa; phylum Chordata; order Ceratodontiformes; family Protopteridae; genus Protopterus; species Protopterus annectens. Next base: position 1,755,046,336 of record NC_056726.1, read on the forward strand.
TCCTAGACATATGTGAGTGAGTGTTTTGATAACGTTTGTTGATATTTTATTTTTATTTATAGACTTTCTCTAAGACTGCCTTTAATCTAACATATTTGCTATATTTAACTTAGTTTCATAGTTTTCAAATTAGGTTACTCAGTTTAACCAGTGTGGAACTAAACAGAAACTGTCTATTTTTGTCGCACAGTGTGCAAGTTAAAAGCTTGCAAAAATATATTCTAAATATCTTAATGTAAACAAAGGCAAAATTTGGGTAGGCTTGTAAGGGCCCTAGGGCCATTAGTCTAGTAACTTCCTGTGATCCTGTGAACTGTTACTTTTTTGTATTGTCTTATAGTGTCTTAATGTTTTGTCTAGTTCAAATAGAAGCTAGTCCATTGGTTGAATATTCAGAATATTGAATGTTTGCAATGCAGGCAGAAGTGATCAAATAGTAATATGATCACAGAATGTCTGCATTACTTAGTGGGATGTTATGGCACAGGAGTTGATGGGAATTTTGCTTTTTCCTGCTGTTTTATAATCTCGGAGTTGTTATATAAAAGTAGCAGTGGGTGTGGTGGTCACAGGCCCCTACATGGAGGGTTGTAAGTTGGCTTGTCCTCTTACAAAAAATGTTTTTAGTTTATTTTTTTCAATGGGATAAATTTTGTTCTTTTGAGATAGATCAAGTAAGGTTCAATTCTTGTTAGTTTGCAATATTTAGTTTTCAGTCATAGGGAGTATTCTCATTCAAACATATATTTACTGCTACTTTTGGTTATATTTCTATAATACTTCCATTATCTAATTATTTTTTCTTACTTTCAAATGAATCTGAAATTCCTTCTTTTCCAAGATTCAAGCCTCTATAATCCATGTTGTGAATGTGCATACTTGCCAATTTAAAGTAATCAAAGGCAAACTACAAAAATTTACTGCTTGTAGATAGTATGTTTTCATGACCATTAGCAGGCTTCCTTGCTGTATTATCACTTTTTACCTTGCTTCTTTGGTGAATAGAAAATAAGAAAATATAACAGCAGCAGCAGAAGTGTCAGCGTGTACTATAAAGCTATATCGCATGCTAACATGGCTCATCTGTAAAGGAGATAAGATCTAGTTCTCCCTTGCTTATTATGTACCACATTTTTTCCTGGTATTGTCCATAAACCTTTGAAGAGATCCTAGAGACCACAGATAATTCAGAGGATTTTGAAGTTTTTACCATCTGATTTCCTTTTCAAAATCCCAGAACAGGAATTTGAAAATGCAATGTGTGTTGATGACAGGAACAAACAGTTATGAGATACCCTTGTTATCTTTCTCACGTAGAGTCTTGCAAGAGGTATCATGAGAAACATGAAAGCCATAAAACCCACAATCTTGAGGTATTCCCTTGATAAGGCAAAAGCCTGAGTGGAAGATTCCTGGAATAGGCTGAAATATAGATCTATTTTTTCTTGTGGAAGAAAAGCTCTTTGTACTGAGTTATCTAGCAGGCACTCGAGAAACACAATCCTATGAGACGGAGTGAAAAAAAAACTTTTGAATGTTCTCTTGGAATCCCAGCCTGTGGCTCTCTGACCCAAGAGAGACCCATAATTCTTTGATAAAGACTCTGCAAATATTAGCAATCGTATAAATATGGAAAATGTGGATACCCTGTAGCATGCAGTGGGTTATCGCAGGAGCTAAATGCTTTGTGAACACTCAGCGCAGTGGAGAGCTCAAAAGGGTAAAGCAGAGAATTGATAATGCAATCAAGACAAGGAAATCCTTATGAAATGCCTGAAATATGGATGAATAGGAATGTAATAAAATGCATCTTTTAAATTTAGGGTTACTAGAAAACATAAGTGATGCAGAAGGGGTAGTGAAGTGAGAGCATTTTGAACTCAGCACTATCACAAACTGGATCAGGAAATAAAGATCCATAACTAGTCTACAAGAATTTTCTTTCCTTGGCAGTAAAAAAATTCTTGAGTAAAAACCTTCCCCTTATGGTGAAGGAGGAACAGCTTCTATTACCCCCTGAGACAGCATATGAAGAAAAGAGAAGAGTGTGGTCTGGTAGATGAGGGGCAATCCCACGGAAAGGAGGAAGTTCCTTCCAGTGCCATCTGTAACCTAGACTGATCATATTTAGGGCCTATTGTTTTGAAACAATTTGGTATCAAAGAGAAAGAGAAAGAAATGGAGATTCACACTTTTTGGACGAATTAAGGGACTGCCAGTGTATGTGGGGGATAGTAGGAGGCAGGACCCATCAAATAGTCATTCTAATTTATTTGCCTGTTCTTTGTTCTTGAGAGGTCCTAAGTTCTTTTTGGAACCTCCCTGCCATTGCTTTTTAAATGACTGCTTACCAGCATTTTTTTTAACCAGAGTTAGTAAAGGTAACAGAGAATCCCTTAGAGAACTTAAACAATGAGGGCTGAAAAATCAGAAATATTCCCTGAATCAGCTTCTTCTCTCATAACAATTTTGGATAACCTCTGCAGCAGGTGGTCCGAAAACTAAATCTCAATTGAGGGTAGAATTCAAAATTTAATTTTTGACATTCTTCTGGGAGGTTCTGAGAATGTAGTCAGCCAAACCTCCTTAAAATAATTCCAGTAGCAGCAGCCCTGGAAGTATTATCTATACAGTCATAAACATTTTAAACAAAGTGCAGTGACTTGAAAAATAGAAGAAACCAAATTACACAATTCATATTTTTCCTCTCAAAACGAAACTGATGCCAAAACATTCCTCATACTGCATACAATTAGTCAGGATAAATTTCAACATATGAGCCTGACAGTTTAAATTCTAAATATCAAAACTGCAGAAGTATACACTTTTTTGTAATTATAAGTTCATAGGTAAGCACCAGGCTAGCTGCTATCATGGGGCATTTTAAGCCTCGCCAACTTCCTTTTCAAGGGTAAGCATCAAACCTTGTACCTTGTGTCTGTACTCCTTAATCATTATACCAACACCAACCCCTTGAAATTCTTTCCCATCATTATCAGAAGAAGGGTTAGAAGTAACAACATACTTAGCAGCTGCTGGACGTATTAAAGCTATAGCTGTTGGGTCATGTTTGAGTTTGGTGTATAACAACTTGAAAGACTGAGGCACTTAATACAATAGATCTGATTACTTAGAGACAGCAGGTTGATTGGCTAAGGAACTGCAGGCTTTGACAAAAACAGGTCCTCCAAGGCCGACAGAACTGGAGCAATAGGTGAAGGTTCTAGAATTTCCAGTTGTAACAAATCATATAGCAATAACCCACAATTGGGTGTGGGTAAAGACGAAACATGGCCAACTGTGGGTAAATCCAGCCTTACCCACACCCAGCTGTGGGTTATTGATATTATACAATGACATTATTTAAGAATTTTCTTAAATAATGTCTTTGCATAACAGGGATATGGTGGTCTTCTGCATTTTCCTGGGTATCATGGAGCTTTCCTGATGAACTGTGCATGTGTATGGGACTTACCATCCCACACTTATGCAGTACATCAATGCTGTGTAAAAGAAGCAATGGAGAAGAAACGAACCCCACTGCATTTCTGCTTTGTGTTTGAATTAAAGAAATGAAATCCAGTGATTTCAAATGAATGGGAGAGACAGGAGAGAGAAAATATAAGGATAATCAGATACGGTTGTCTAGTTTTGTATAATGTACCTGATTATCATTGTAATTCTCTCTCTCCCATCACTCTCGTTGATTTGAAGTCTCCAGTTAGTTTTGTATAATGTACCTGATTATCATTGTAATTGTTTCTCTCCCATTACTCTCGTTGATTTGAAGTCTCCAGTTAGTTTTGTATAATGTACCTGATTATCATTGTAATTGTTTCTCTCCCATCACTCTCGTTGATTTGAAGTCTCCAGTTAGTTTTGTATAATGTACCTGATTATCATTGTAATTCTGTCTCTCCCATCACTCTCGTTGATTTGAAGTCTCCAGTTAGTTTTGTATAATGTACCTGATTATCATTGTAATTCTGTCTCTCCCATCACTCTCGTTGATTTGAAGTCTCCAGTTAGTTTTGTATAATGTACCTGATTATCATTGTAATTGTTTCTCTCCCATCACTCTCGTTGATTTGAAGTCTCCAGTTTTTGTACTAGTTTTAAATGAAACGAAGGTAACATTTTTGTAGAGTATATTAATGAAGAAAAGTCCGGGCGACTGGACCTTTTTCCATAGGTATATGCTTGATTTACAACAGACACGCTGGTTGAGCTAACCAATCAGTGTGCTCATTTTTGAATGTTAATGGCCAGTCATTGTATAATAATAGTTTTTTAGGGACTGAGAAACATCAGTGCTCGCTCACTGAAAGCACTGGTTGATTCTGGAAATAGATTGCAAGAAAGAGAATCCCTCACAGGGAGAATCAGATTCTACAGTCTCCTCCAAATTTGAATCAGAAGCATGAGGAGAAAAGAAAATGCATCTGTTTCCTCAAAATCCTCTATAGATTGCATTTGTGAATGACTTCAGGCAAATAAGAATCATTTTTCTTTTACCAGAAACTACCATTCAGTAGCCTGTACAAGACCCTGAGCCAATATCAATAAAGAATTCCTGTCCAGAGGAACCGACACTGGACAAGATAAACATTTTCTTTAAAATAAATACATAAATAAATACATGTTTTTAAAAATAGTTTTCTGTGTCTTTTTAACAGAAAATTATGAAAAAAGCAGACCCAGTACTGCCAGGAACAGCTTCCCCAGGGACAGGCAGAACATTTTAACTAAGCAGAAGTATATTCTCTCATGACTGACAAGAGTATCTCTCCTTTTTCCACTGTGGCTAATCCCTGTTCCATGTGGGCCGTATGGACTACACCACAGGAATACAAAGAAACAGATAAGTGGTCTGAGGACCAGCTTTAGTCATGGCAGAATCACCCACCTGTGCTTGAGGTAAATTACCAGCCTGCTGTGGATGTAAAGACTGCTGAAAAATCTTTTCTTTTTTATGTCTGGAAAAAGATCTAACCAAGGGACCAGTACTTTGTTCCATGGTCAAGCCAAAAAATGTTGCTTGTTTCCTGGGAAGTTTAGCAACAATGGTTGGTAAAACAACAAGATAGTTGCCCCAAAAAGTAAAATAAACACAGTTTATTCACAGAAAAAGTAGTTTTAAACAACATTTAACAACTTTTAACATAAAGGTAAAAAAGAGCATTCCCATTTTAAAGTACATAAACATTACAAGGACGTAAACAGAAATACTTTTTCCTAGCTTTAAAGTACTTGTTTTTCAGAAAAAATTCAGTTTAACCAGTAAGGAGTTAATGTGGAAGAATTTCCTTGAATGAAAATTGCCCAACAATAGAACAGAGTTATCCTGTAGAATAGCTGTCTTCTGTGCAGTAGGAAAGCTCTGAAGGACTTGACACTCAAACCTAAATTTTCATCAGCTCAGCTTGTACTGACTAATGCTTGAGCATGTGGAACATACCCTGAAGCTTTGGAGGCTGGCTGTTGTGTCCTTTGCAGGATTTAACCCATATAGTTAAGCCTACTTCTGCAGTGACCAATATGATGAACATTAAGTGATCATTACCTGCTCTAGCTTCATCAGCACACGTTAACAGTCACATATGCTACTTTATTGCCCCTTTTTAAGAAATATATGACTAAGCTTAAAATATTTTCAACACTCACTTTATCAATATACAAAGCATTCACAATTTTGTGTCAAAATATCAAAAAAAGACATAAAAAACACAGATTTCTTTTGATGGTGCAAGCCCTCCACAATTCCACATAGGCAGAATATCTTCCAGTACCACAGCACTTGACTATTTTCAGATTGCTGCATTTGGGGGAACATAAAGTTCTCAATGACAGCAACAAACATAAAAAACTAATTCTAGCATGAGCAGAGCATTTCTGAACATCAGTGTGACTAAACTGTGCACCAGCAAATCACTTACTGACAGGAAGTCATACCTCTCCCTGGAATAGACTGGCGTGATGTATATGGGACATAAATACAGATGCATGCAGTGTCATTATTTCGGGGGGGAGGGTTGTTATTTTTTTTTTGTAGACCTTGGTTTATGCTCCCTAATTCAGATTTGTGTTCTATTAGATCAGGCATGACAGCAAAAAATAGAAAGACTGCAAACTAGTAGGCCATCTTTTATTTCCTTTTTTAATGTTATTTATTCATTTATTCTTATTTTATCTATTTATAACATGGCAAGCCCATAGAGTACAAGTGACCCTTTAAAGGGGTGACCTAGGAACATTATCATTTTAAGTGACTTGAATCATTTACCCTAATACCCACCTTTAAGTCACAGCTGATCAGGATTCAGAAGGAAAGGTTATTGGGAATTTAATTTGATTTATTAGATAAGCAATGTAGCACAGATGCCAGAGTAATCAACAACACTAGATTATAAGAATCAAAATGCAGAAAATAAATGTTTTATTTTGTCTACTTATTTTCTCACACTGCTGTGTGACCTCAGAAGCATAGATGTGCTGTCCATAGCTCAACATATTTTTGTCACCCACATTTTCTATTCAATGATCTCTTTACACTCTTTTTTTACAGTTTGCCAGTTTCTGGTTATTCAGCTACTGATCCTAAGAGCACTGACTCATTTTATATTGCTACTTTAATAATTTTATTCAATGTTTGGCTTACCAAATAAAGGAGAATAAGAAACCTAATACTCCTTTTCATAATATAGGTGTTACATCTTACATGCCTGACAATGATAGCATTGCAAACAAAAATGGTAGTCGTGAATTTCCTTTAGCATTAGTGTGTTATGGTGGCAAACATTTTGAAATATCTGTTCAGCCAGGGTCATTACTATATGTCATGTTCATCGTTATATTTATTTGCAAAAGCCAGCATGGATTCTGAAATCTGGAAGAAGGCAATTATTCCATGTGTCAAATTGTTTTCTGATGGCTCTGAAAACTTCCCTGTGTGTGCAGCATTGGAATGGTTGTTTTCACAACTGGAGACATACTGCTTAGATATCCTTGAGGGACACTTGCAGTTTTCATTCACAGAAAGTCCCTGAATCACTATCAAAATATTTGTTTCTTTGCACTATAGCAAACATTAAAATGAGAAAATAATTTCAAATATAAAAGCTGTTCATACTGTAAAGAGATGCAATGTTTTTAGGAAGATCGATCAGTTATGAATCTTTATTCTTGACTTTCACAACCACTGTCCTTGACTCTTGGGGTTAATTGATTAATCAATTAATTAATTAATTACCAATTAAATAATTAATTACATAAACAGCTAATTATTATGTTAACCAAGTAAACTCACTAGAAACAAATGTTTCTTTGTAAGAGTGATCAAAGAGCACACCTACTTATGTGACTTAAGAGCTGGATGGTTGTCTGGCAGAACCAATGTGGTTAGAGTGGTAGGTTTAACTTTAGAACACAAAAAAAGTAACCAGTGGAATACTGCAGGGATCAGCCCTCTCCTATTTGACATTTATTTTTAAGCTTGCAGACTAACACTCCTGGCCTATTGTTATCTAAGTTTGAAATAGGTATAAATTAGTCATTGTTATTCATTTCCCCACTGATTCATAATCGTTCCAACATGCATAGGAGCATGTAAATAAGTGGTGCAAGAGTGGTAGCCTCAAAGTAAATATGAAAAGAAATGTTCATTTCATTTTGGTAAACAAAACATTTCTACAGCATACCACATAGGTGGCACACCCCTCCAGTAAGTCACTAATACCTTTCAACAGTGAGATCCCTCTGATGCTTTGTAAGCTGTCTGCAAACCATGGCTTTTGCTGTAGCAGGCAACTGAGTAAATGTCAGGAAAGTCCTACTAGGACAGCTGAACTTTATTTGGGGTTAACCAGAGTCTCTTTAATTGATGGCAGGTGTGTACCCAAGAAGACTGAATGCTGTAATTAAATCAAAAGGTGCTTCAATAAAGTATTAGTTTAAGGGTATGCACACTTATGCAACCAGCTTATTGCACCATTTTTTATTTTTTATACTTTTTCCCTAACAGATTTGTTTTTCAATTGAATTGTACAGGTTACAGGTCACATTAAAGGTGGGAAATTTTTTGAAATGATTTATTGTAGTCTCATTTTTTTATATCACAAAAACCTGGCATTTTAACAGGGGTGTGTACACTTTTTATATCCACTGTATATATATATATATATATATATATATATATATATATATATATATATATATATATGTGTGTGTGTGTGTGTGTGTGTGTGTATATGGGTCTACTTCTAAATTTAGAAGTTTCAAAACGTGGACTTTCTTATGGTTGAGATCATAAGACTGATGTTTTAAAACTTCAGACAGTTTAAATGGAGGTCATCGTATAGGGTGGAACTGCATATTTACCATTTTCCTCACTGTAGTGTGATCTCAGAGTTGGTATTTTAGCAGGAGATGTAGGTGGTGCAGGTGGGTTGCCCCCTGCAAAACATAAAAAAAAAAAAAAATTTTTCTTTCTGTTTTTGTTTTTTTATTTAAATTTCAGAGTTTCAAAACATCAATTTTATGGTCTCTATCATAAGAAAGTCGACGTTTTGAAACTTTGAAATTGACTCTCTCTCTCTCTCTATATATATATATATATATATATATATATATATATGTCTACTTCACATGAATGAAAACTCAAAATACTAAATTTCATTTGATTGAGACCACAATACCGAATTTTCTAAATACTGAAAATTCATTTGACTGAGTCAAATTATACTGAAAGCTTACAATGCTGAATTTCAAAATACTGAATTTTAAGCTATGGATTTAGTGTGTTTCCTTTCACCTGTGACTTGCTTTTGATAAAGAACGTTACTGTAACATAAAGTGCCAACTGTCAGAATACCAGTAGTAGAGTAGAAAGTAGTGTTGTAGTTTTATTGAATGTAGGTATGTCTCTACATTTTTATGGGAAGTATCTAAAGTAATATGGCGGACATTTCCTGCTCTCCCAGCAGTAGTAGCAGTGTATACAATACTCTTAAGGTATGTAAAATTTACATGACCTTTTCCCCACTGTAGTGTGATGCTGGAGTTAGTATGTATAGTTGGGGGTTTGTGGGGTGCAAGCCCCCCCCCTTCATGTGGGGGGGGGTATGGGGGGGGCACACCCCCCCACCAAGTTTGGTTGTATATCGTCTGGTTTCTGTTAAGAGGGAAAGTAAGTAATTTTTAAGTTTTTGGAATGAGTTAGTCATTGGTGTTGTAAGTGTGCATGTCTATGGCTTAAAATTCAACATTTTGAAATTCAGCATTGTAAGCTTTCAGTATAATGAGACTCAGTCAAATGAGTTTTTACTGTTTTGAAAATTAGATATTGTGGTCTCAGACAAATGAAATTTAGTATTTTGAGTTTTCAGTCATGTGAAGTAGATCTATATATATATATATATATATATATATATATATATATATATATATATATATATATATATGTTAAATAATAGGGGGCTAAGGATTGATCCTTGAGGTACTCAGTAAGATGAGAGAGACAAATTTCATTTAACACACTGGGTTATATTACTAGGGTAGCTACTGAACAATGAGATAGCAGAATGAGAGAGTCCTAAAGAGGATAGGGTTTTTAGAAGGTGGCGATGGTGTATAGTGTGAAAAGTCTTGGATAAGTCAAGGAAGATGGTGGACGTGTTTACTTTCATTGCTATGTTTATTTATTGTGATGAAGAAGGACAGTAGGGCAGTGGTAATGCTTTGGAACAAGCCAGAAGCCATGTTGGACATAGGAGAATAAGTTGTTGTGTATTAGATAGGAAAGGTGTTGTAAGTGAATACATTTTTCAATGATTTTGGATAGTAGAGGTAGGATGACAATAGGACTGTGATTTGATATTTCATTGCTGCAGTTGTCTTTGTGGATGAGTAAGATTATGGACTGTTTCTATGACACTGGAACATTTGATTCCCTTATTAATCTATTAATTAGAATGGTGACAGGGTGCATCAATGCTTCAGCATCTTCGTCTAGGAATTTTGTTGGGTGGTTATCCACTACTTGGGTTGTGGGTTTAAATTTGGCTAGGCGTTTTCTTATATAGCTATGTGGCACTGCTTTGAGATTGAATGGGGGGTGCATTTGATCTGGGAAGGGTGTGGCAGGGCTGTGATTGGGAGCAATTATTTGTAATGGATTGTACTACATTAGTGAAGCAGTGACTGAATTTGTGGCTGTTATAGTCTATTGCATTTGGCAAGGGGCTTGTTTGAGTGGGTTTTCATAGCTTTTGGAGCCTATTAATTTTTTACCAAAATTTTGGGGCCTAGGGGGTTGCTGAATAAGTTGTTTTGCCACTATGACAGGTTTCTTTTGTCAGAATAGATTTGCATTTTGACTAGGTTATAAAGTTATTTGTATTTTTTATAGTTCACGATGGTTTTGTTGGTTATCCACGTTTTTTTTCAGGCTGTCTGCAACATGCCCACATGGAGAATCTAACAAGTTAAATGTTTCATAATTAACTGGATTTTATTTTTGTCATTGATATGGGGATTAATAAGATCATGAAAGTTTAATTCATGTGGGTGCTGCCATAGTTCTGCAGTCACTTAAATAGGAAAAGAACATGGCAATCATTTTCCTTTCAGGCCCACTGTGAGTTACTTAAAGTGCTTGGTTTGTACAAGTGCATCTTTAATTCTGCACAGCTATAGGGCATTATACCTGTATAATGGTATGCAGCTATTGGGTGGGATTCCTAGTCCGTGATTTCATAGCTACATAGCAGTTATCCGTGAAGAACCCCTCTATGCGTATATTCAAATAAGCTAAGCATGTATTATTTGAGCTGAATAAGGAAAAGTGACGTTATTTAAAAAAAGCATGCCTACTTACAGCAAAAATATAGTCGAAAATTTAAAACCACGAAAACTCAGAACCACAAAATTCTAAATCTCGCACACCAATTTTGAATTTTGCACTTCTACTCCACACACAAACAACTCCCTCCCCACACACAAACACAAGATCTCTACTACATATATGTGGATTGTTTTACTCATACATACAGAGAATCATGTTATCGCATTAACATTTCATGTAGTTGTATAGAGATAAATTTCTGTGTACAGATAAGTTTATATTTTCCTTTGCAGTATTATAATAACATGACTGATACATATTTGCAGTTAAACATATTTCTTCTAACAAATATTGTTAATTATGCAACTTTGTCATGGTTTATTTTTACACCTATGTTTAATATAATCAAAAGAATGAGAGAAAAAAGTTATACTTAATATAAAACTCTGGTATTCTTGTCACTATCTTGTCAACCTACTTGGTCAGCTGATTGGCCCTATGCTTCTGTAGGTCATAATACCTTTGGTGGCACTTTTGGCTGTTGTCATGACTCCTGTCTGGGATGACAGGTGCTCATCCAACTCCTGCCAGATGTTAATTGTTTTCCACTCACTCTCTCTCTCTTAAAGATGCTAGGATCTTATCTGGGTACAGAGGTAGGCCAGAAGTTTGGTCTCCTTATCTGACCAGCTTGGAGAGTGGCCTTGTGCGTTTACAGGTGTTGCCATCACCCAAAGTGCCAGAATCAAAATGAAAACAGTATGGGTATGACTGTGGTTCATAGGTTTGAACCACTACTTCTTGTGTGTCATCACCTTAATCAAACCCAATTAACCAGCAAGGGCATTATACTAGGTACTCTTATTATTGGCAAGTTTCCTTTGACCAAAAACGTTTTGTTACCGACATATTTTAAAGGAATACTTTCCTATTCCATTGATTTGGTGGACAAAGCCATTATTCTATTACTTACAATTGCTACTGCTCCAATCCATTGCCTTAGCTACATTTTTGGAGTATTACACTTGATTTTCATTTATCATACCTCATGCAATAAAGCAGCAGTATTTTTTTTTTTTTGATGGGGGGCTTTCTGCAGAAATAAATATTCATGTGTGTGTGAGAGTACCAACTCTTAGTAAATGCTAAGTGCTTTGAGGTGATAAGGTGATAAGGTGTGCCAGATGATGTTAGCTGGGCATGGATTATACTTCACGGTTGCGCAAACTCACATGCATATGACTCCATTTTGTTTTTTTTTCTAAACACACTCAACTTTGAGCATAACTGAGGCTATCTGTGCATTCCAGTGGCATACTGCAGACTGCTGAGGACTGCTACAGACGCTAGCACCTTCCACAGTGCATTCACATGAACACAAGGCCATGTTTACAAGTAGCTGAAACCTAGTTACATGGATAAGTGACCATACACATTCATGTATTACTGCAACTCATATAGCTAAGAGCAAAAAAGCGTAATTTGCATACAGAACATGTAAATAGACCTGAATTTATGAGAACTCATTTAACACCACTGTGTTATGATTATTTGAGTTAGGTGCCAAAAGACTTAGGAAACTGTAGACTTTTTAAAGTGAGAAAATAATAGAAACATAATAAATTAATATGAAAAATTTCAAATGATACAAACATTTGTCAATTCACTTCAAGAAATTTTTGTTTTAATAAAATGATGGGCATAGTATGATGGATTTACAGAAGAATATAAAATTGTTGTTTGTAAATGGAAAATCATGACAGCAGCAGTGGAAATGATTAGTGGTCTCTGAAAACATCATTTTCATTGGTGTTATATAGTGATAATGCATACATGGTAGAAACATAATGTTTTAATTGTGAAGTACTGAAGCAGTAAGCATGTGTTGCTGGCCGAACATACACGTGTCTTTACTTGGAGATTTCTGGTGTTACTGAAGAATGAAAAATGACAGTATTATCAATACAGGACCCTGGTAGGGGCTGGGAAAGGATGGATCTGCTAACAAACTGATTGCATAAGTGTTGTGAATGCATGTATGACATGCAGACATTACTGTAGCACAACTTTACTTGGCTGGACTGAGGTTTTGCATTTGTATATAATTATGGAGCTTGTGTCACCTAACTTTTTTATATGAGGATGGCAGGCACACTTTTATTGTTTTGTTGTTTGACTGATGATTAAATCCAACAGGTTTTTGTGTATGACTGTGGCATATTTTCTATGTACAGTAATGATACTGAACAAGGGATGAAGGCAGGAAAAAGGAAAAACTTCAGCCATGACGAAAAAACAAATCCTCATAGCAGCCCTTAGGACATACGGCATGCATCTGTTTGGTAAAAGGAAGCCCAAACAAGCTGGGAAGGCAAAGGCCTAGAATCATATCATACTGGGCATTAATGCAGTTGGTGAAAGAAACCACACATTAACACAATACAAGATGAGGGCAAATGATATGGTAGGATGTGCAAGAAGCAAGGTGAGGCAGTATGCAATTATGCATACTAGTAATGGGGTGGGGTGCTTTCATTAATTATTGTTTTAACACCAGATGAGGAATACCTCCTTTCCATCTGTGGGGATGACCATGGCACAGACAATGATGGGGATGGATTTAGCATAATGGTTAAGGTATTTACCTCATAGACACAAAGTGGTGGGTTTAATTCTGACCTCTGGTTATTGGGTAGGCTTAAAATCATCCATCAGGGAAGTTAGCCTAGTATTCACCTATGAACCTTTGATGGCAATGGAATAATCAGAGGTGGTATGGACACCAGCTATTAAAATGTCTGCAGCAGCAACATTCATCTACTGCAGTTATATAGAATTTAATTTTGACATGGAATGATTAAATTACATTCATGACAATTACTATTAACAAGTGAACCTTCCACATCTACACAGCATGCCAATGAAGGCAATGTGCATGGTAAGTGTCCCACATACCGCATTACTCATCATAAATTAGTTTATGCTACTTCTTTATTGGCAATGTTTTCAAATCAAATTTTACAGCATCAGCAGCAGAAACAAACAATCAGGGGGAACAAGCATAACAGATTTCATACAAGCCACATTAGCATTTATCTACAAATAACAGAGCCTCTTACTCGAGGTCCCAGTCATGTTTTCACAGCACTGTCTGATCATAACTGCCTGCAGGATCACCTGCATCAAGTACGTTATAACATCAGACCAACTCTGCATCCAGCTGTCATGACAGCTCCCTCTTCAAAATCATTTGCGTCATCACCTAGCCTATTTTTAGTAGATGTGTATGATACATTTGGTCTTCACCTGCTGTGAATTAAGCATATGTCTGTTATGATCTGATCTTCCAAAAAATGGTGAATTTTTAACTCAAATAATAATCAGTTATTTACAAAAAATGCATGACTTTGGACACTTTGTAACTGTATGCATTTCATTCCTGTAATGGTACTGCTTAAAACCTCAATGAACTGCGGAAAGAAAGATGTATGCCATAACATAACATTACAGTCATTAACACTATTAATACTTTATGCATTGACATTGTTAGCACTGGCAGTTACCTACAACTTAAAAGTAGTAATACATAAGTATTCAGGGAAACAAACACTAAGACAATTAAAGATTTAAATGAGCATCCTACCATTTAAACAAACACTGTTACCACTTTACCCTCTCTACTACACGAATGCTGATTTTGTTTATCTCTGAGGACACAATTTATTGTATATGAAATAACAAAAAGTAATATGCTGTGCAATGCTTCAATAGATAACATACTTCAAATGGAGAAAACGTCAGAATATAAAAAACAAATATGATACATTTTCATTCAGATGAACTGAATAAACTGAAGTTGATTACTCAGTTAAACCATTTTACTAACATTTAATTCAATACATGCATACTTAGGTAAATCACAGAACTAGAATATACTGTGCAATACAGTTAAAAATGAGATTTTTGCTTGCATGATGCCTTATGACATCACTGAACAGGAGTCAGTTTGAACACTCTGGTATGACATTTACCAGCAATAATATAAGTAACTGTTCTGAAATAAAAAAATAATTATTTAAAGATAAGAAGGGATGTCAGATGAGCTGTGACAGTAGACCATGCAATACACCACATAGCCCACAGATATCACTGCCTGCATCGGTTATAATTTATGTGTTTTTTACAAGAAAGGAAACACTAACCTGAATGCCCTGATCCATAGCTGTGGACTAGATTCCACCTCTATAGATACACAGAAGTATGCTGTGTACAAGCCTGTGGCATGAGATCCATTACTACTGCTGCAAGCTGGTCATCATTAGTCATAGCAGGACTGGAACTGCAAACTGCAGTGACAGAATTAGACCAACACATGATCATTTTGTGCAGAATGCAACACACAGAGCACATCCTGCACTCAGTAACTGGGTCATACTTAAAATGACTCTTCAGGAGGCTCAGGAGGCCAAAGGCCATTTTAATGAAAATATGGGTCTGGGACATGGCTATATTAAACTTCTCTTCTGCAGCTCCACTTGGATTTCTCAGTGGTGTAGTGAGCCATGGCTCCAGTAGATATCCAGCATCACCTGAAACACAAAATAAAGAAGAGAGATAGAAAGGGGAGAGACAAAACAGCAACAATTAGTTTAGTATTCAGCAGTACATTTTACCATGAATAACTATTTACATAAAACAGAAAAAGGAGAAAAAATATTTTCCACTTACCAGCAAGATGACCGCTGGGCATTGTACCTACAGGAAGAGGAGGTAGAGTGAGCTAATGTGCCAGATGTGAGAAAGGTGTACACTGCCAAGGTGCTGAGCAGACATCCTGGTAACGCACTCCCATGCATCACACACTACCTGGCAATTTTTGGAATGGTAGCCCTTCCTATTGCAGTACCATTTACCTGTGGACCAGATGGGCCCTAATTGCAACATGGGTGCAATCTATTACACTGAGTACCTCAGGAGAAATGTGCCACCCCATAAAAGGCACTCATAGTCATGGCATGGTCCTGAGGTGACACTGGGAAATAGATGTACTGATTAACATGTGGCAAGAGTACAACCAAGACCTGCTTCAGTATCCTCGAGGCAGATGACAACACACAACATGTCCTCAGTCATTTATAGTGAGGGATATACATATCTTAGTATCCACAGTGATAGGAAGTCCACACATTCCTCCAGTACCCCTATAAGGTTCATACATGCTCACTAAGATAATTCACAAAAAACAGGAGAAGACATCGGAGAACAGGACTTCAAATAACTGCTTACTTTGTTTCTTGAGATTTATTACAATCCATTTTCTACTTATCTATACCAGGTTATTGTAGATACATTTTAGTAGGATATATCTTAACTATAGATATAAATATGTTTACAGGTTGTTTTAGTGCTTTGTAATTGTTATGTTGCTTTAAAAGTGTGTTATTATTTATGGAAAAAGGAAATATTACTATAGTGGGCATTGATTTGGCTCTGTATGTTTAAGATAATTAAATATTTTTAATTGGTTAAACAATTATGAGGAGGGGGTTAGGGAATATTTAATCCAAGTGTTTGAGTATGGTTTTTGTCCTATATATTGTTGGACAAAAGCACTTTTAGTAATTAATAAATGGTGTTACAGTTATTTGCAGTCCTGTGTTCCAAAGTCCTCTGTTTTTTTGTGAGTTATTTGGTCTGTTTGTGGAGGACTTGTACTATGCTCACTAAGATCCTTATAAGATCCCTGTCCACTCCAAACTTACAATTATTGCCTGATTATCAAAATTACAATGTGATATTCTCTGCTTATCTCCACATTGTGGTACTGGGCATTAGTGGTTTTCACTTAGCCAAGACAAGTAGCTCACAATAGAAAATAACAAGGCTAGCAGCAATTGACAGCATCTTCACAAATTCAAAGTAGATAGAATAGTGAGACTCCTCTTTATATAACATATCTGCTGACTGCACGAAAAAAGTTGGAAAGTTTCACTATGAATCACAAATAGCTGAAAGAATACTTCAATAACATAGGCTATTTTGCATAATTTTTCATTTACATCTCATTATAACTTCATTTGCTTAGGCTCATTTGTGGCCATTGCTCATTAGAGTAAGTGGCTTCAGTAAATCGTGGCTTCCCTGCCCTCATTTGCAAACAGCACAGACAGCCTTAATGTTGTTGCTTAATGACTATGAATACCACCCATAACCACATGAAAACAATTTGCAAAAGAGGTCTGATTGGCTGAATTTAGATATTTAGTTGACATCATCATACAATATATGATGCAACTGAAATAAAACTTTTTCCCCTGAGGTTATTGCGTTTTTTTAAGTCCAGGTAAGGCTACAGTATGATTTGCATTTGGGTTAAGCATGCAGCACATGTTGAAATAATTACTCTGTTATTCCTGGAATGTTTCTTGATTTGCATACACATTACCTGTCATCCTAAAAAACAATGTTTTGATGTATGAAGATCAGCATTATGTACAGAAATGGGGAGTGGCAATGGGGACCTCCTGTGCCAACTCATATTCCAATGTTGTCATGGCACAATGGGAGATAGATTTTATATTTAAAGACATCAATCAATGGAGGAGACAGTTACTGTACTATAGGAGATTTGTTGATGACATTTTTTTCCTTTGGGACAATGATATAGTGCAACTCAATATCTTCATAGACTACCTAAGAAACACCACAGACTTTTTGGATTTTGATGTCCGGACATCTGAATCTAGGGTTGATTTCCTAGATGTAACTATATTGAAGGACACTGATGGAAAGATAGAGACCTGTACCTGCAGGAAGGAATGTTGGAGGAACAATTCTTTGCATCGAACTAGTATGCATCCCAAGCATATATTTCCACAGGTCATTAAGAACAAGAGTGGGGGTTGGGAGGGTGGCCTAATGGTTAAGGTGTTTGCCTTACAAACACAAAGTGCAGGGTTTGAGTCTCACAAGAGATAATTGGCTAGGCTTAAAATGGCTCGCAAGGGCAATTAGCTTAGTATGAACCTATGAACCTATGAACAAATTCCTACATCTGTCCAGACTAAATACCAAAGATGAAGTGTATGAAAGGGATGCACTTGAATCAAGGAAAGAGTTGTCAGGAATAGGCTATAAAGATGGTGAAATTAATATGATAGCATGTCAAGCCTCACAGTTACAAAGTACCAAGGGCAAACCATACTTTCATAGGGGACCCCAGAATGGGAGCAAACATAGAGATGAATCATATCCCAATATGAGATGCACATTAACGTATAGCAGTAATAATTGCTCCATCCATAATGTAATAAGCAAGAACTGGCAAATGCTGACAGCAGATGAGAACATTCGGAGAATCATAGGTGATGTACCTAGATTTTGCTACAAGAACAAACCAAATCTTAAACAATTACTTTGTAAGGATTCATTCCCTAAGAAAAACATCCCTGTGATCAGTAAAACAGGTACACTCAGGTGTGGACACTGCAGTATATGCAGCTGTATACTATCTTATGGATATTTTGAACATCCTGTGACAGGCAGACATTATACAACTAGAGCCTATGTTGACTGTCAGACTAAGAACATAATCTATGTGGGAAAGTGCACGGTATGTGCAAGTTTTTATGTGGGAAAAACGAACTGCCCATTTAAAACCCGAATTCAACCACATTTGAGATATATCAGAAACAAAGTAAACACCAATACCTTAAGTAAACATATCATTTCAAATCCTGGACATGACTTTCGATTTATGGCATTGCAATGGGTATAGAGTAATCCAAGAGGAAGAAATATTAAGGAATTTACTGAGCTTGAAGAGAGTAAATGGATAGCCGATTTAAGGGCTAAGTACCCAGGATTGAATGAGTTACTTCCCCTTAAGCCTGTGCTAAGGATGCATCACCTGAGGGGATGATTATGATTGGTTAATGCCCTCATTTAATGCTACACTCACTGATTGAAATCAGATCTGAGGAAGGCTTGATGCTGAAAGCACTCATCTCATTTTATTGTTTTAACTTGTTTTTAACCTCTTGATATTACAGATTTGTATTCCAGCTGTGATATCACTTCTTTGGTTTGTTTTCTTATCTAATCACTTTGTCCTAAGACTGATTTTACTGGTATTGCCAGTTTTTGTTACCATGTCAGTTGATGGAACGGTAGCCCTTCCTATAGCAGTTCCACTCACTTGTGGAACACATGCATCCCTAATTGCAACATGAGTGCAATCTGTTGTATTGACTACCTCAGGGAAATGTGTCACCCAATAAAAGGCACTCATACTACTGGACTGGTCCTTAGGTGACACCAAGAAGTAGATGTTCTGATCCTCATAGGATCATAGTAATAGGATCATAGGAGGTTACCAGGCTAATGGCCCTAAGGTCCTTACAAGCCTAGCCAAGTTCTACCCTATTCCATGATCAGCACCAATTGCCTGTGTCCAAGAGGGACACAGGTGAAACCCTCAGGGTGAATTTATGGTTACCCATCCAATTGTCCAGTTTACATTTAAGAGGGCCGATGAGCTGTTGTGCTTGACATGAAGTTGGAGAACATTCCAAAGGTATGGTAACCCTGAAAGACAAATCTGTATCTCCTGCAGGTTCTATTAATGTCACATACCAGGTTAAGGTCATTAGAGTGAGTAATCCATGTACCATTTGACTTGTGGATATGAAGCATTTCCATTAAAGCAGGGTCAAAGATTGCCTTATATGCAAGGCATAGATTGCCTCTGAGTAGCTTCTATGAAATAGAATAATGTGACAGTAATTTCAGATGATCCACATAGGACAGATGCTGAAGACCTTGAATTTTCCTTGTGAGGAAACTTTGTGGTCTCTCCAATTGCTGCAGGTGCTTGGAAAGGTACATACCAAAAGGGGCATTGTACTCAATTAATGCCCTGATGAGGGAAGAGTACACAGAGGTTATAACTTCTTTTTTTCCTAGATATAATGCCCTTACGTATGAGATGAGCAATACAGAATGCCCTTCTTACCACTGAAGAAACATGGTGATCAAAGGTAAGGTTGCTGTCAACTTGTGTGCCCAGGTCTCTCACCACTGAGTGCATATTTAGGGTGTTGTTATTGATGTAGTAGTTATCAAGAACATCATACTTACCAAAATGGATGATATTACCTTTTTTTTTTTTTTTTGCATTGAGTTTAAGGCCATGACATTGGCAATAATCATTTGTTTGTATAAGACCCTATTGCAGGATGTTGACATCATTTGGAGATTATACAACGGCTCCCAGTTTGGAGATATCAGCAAACTTTATCAGCCACAGACCTTTAGTTTTAGCTTGTACTTTGGAGAAATTGATTCCAGACAATAGAGGTCCCAGAATTGATACTTGTGGAACACCACTGATCACAGGTCTGTTGTTGGAGGTGGATTCCCCTATTTTCACTATATGGGATCTATCAGCCAATTAGTGACCCATTAATGATATAAGGGTTGATACCTAGCTGGGTGAGTTTGTCAATGATGCCTCATTGGGGGATAGTGTCAAAAGCCTTGGCTGTATGCACAGATTTTCCCTCATCCAGGGCCTTGGTGACTGTCTCGAAGAAGTCCACCAGGTTTAATAGGTATGATCTTCCTTTGACAAATCTAAACTGAGTAGGGTCAAGTGTCTGGAGAGTACCTATATATTTGCTGATAAGGTCCATGATGATTCACTCCATGGCCTTGCAGATAAGGCTAGTAAAGCTAATAGGTCTATAGTTCCCTGTGTGCAAGGGGATAACAGCGGGCATTTTCCATTCAGCTGGGATGAAGTCAGTGCTTAGACTATGATCAAAAAGAGTACCCAGTAGTGTTGTTAATTCTTGTTTGATCCCATGTAGGATGCAACCTGGGATGTTATCAGGTCCCAGAGAGGTGATTTTGGCCTTAGAGAGGGCATTTATGATCTGCTCTTTAGGGATACAAGATAGAGGGCAGGTGGTAGGGATGTCATGGGGTATATGTGGTGGCAACAGGGAAGTGAAGTTCTTACAGAACCTGTCGGCTAACAGGTTAGCTATGTCCACAGGCTCAGTATATTTGGTATCATTAACTACTAATTCAGTACAAATCTGGGCCTTTCTTTTTAGGTTACGGATGTAACTAAAGAATGCCTTATGGTTGCCCTTAGTTGAGGAAGCTAATTTGGATTTGTAGTTTGCTTTGGAGGACTTCACATGAAATCTTATTTGCTTGTTTAAGCTGAGGAGGGAGTGTTTCCAGTTTAGGGCTTACTCCATCTTACTCTAAGACAGCAATTTCTTCCTATTATTGTAAAGCCTGTTACTGGCAGTTGCCCACCAGGCAGGTTTGCTCTTCATTGAGGAGCTTGTTTTGGTCCTATCAGGTACAGCTGAATCAATGCAGCTATATAAGTGTTTGTATAGGGCATTGGTGTAGAACTCAGCATAGTTGCCAGTTCCATCTGCGGGGGAGGTGCAGTAAAGTTATTTATACCAAGAGGTTGCAATCTGCCTTGGAGAAGATTTTTTAGTTTAGTTACTGCTGGGGGGAGTCATATGTGATAGTTACGTCAAATGAGACTGATTTGTGGTCAGATCTCACTAGGTAAGACCTCACAGTGTGGGTGCTGTAGTGGTCCCACATGTTAGTAAGCACTAGATCCAGGATATTGGCACCCCTGTGAGGGTGTCAACCAGCTGGTCCAGGGCATTGGAGTTAACAAAGCTGAGGAACCTTTGGGCAAGTGCGTTAGAGCATGATTAATTTATCTAAACAATGTATGGGTAGTTAAAGTTGCCCATAACCATGATGTTCCAATCTATCTTGATAGACTCAAGTAGATCCAAATAGGCAGAGTGGGTGTCCTGATTAATGGAGAGGGTCCTGTAGCTGGAAAGGACTTGAATAGGTGTCCTACCAGCAGTTAATTGCACCTGAGACAGATGCCTGGTGTCAGAGCCATTGCCTCAAGCTCACTTCCAAAAAGTGCAGTGTCATCCCCTTTGGTAAAAACTCTGTACAAATGAACTAACACATAGGCAGCAATCTACTTAACACTGAATGTGTGATAAGAGACCGTGGGACCCAGGTGGACAGTAGTCTCTCCTTTTATAGTCACATCACCACAGTAGTCAAGAAGTCCTTCTATGTGGCACATCTCATCATAAAAGGGTTCTCATCCAGGAAAAAAGAGGTAATTGTTCCCCTCTACTCATCACTCATTAGACCCACTATAGAGTACAATGCCCCTTTTGGAATGTACCTCACAAGACATCTGCAGCAGCTGGAAAGGCCACAGAAGTACCTCACAAAGAGGATTACTGGCCTCAAACAAATGCCCTACACTGAACGTCTCAAAAAACTCCAGCTTTACTCCATAGCATATCGCCTACTCCGAGGTGATCTCTGCCTAACATATAAAGCTATGTCAAACCCAGAGCTGTTGGACATGCTACACCTAAAGAAATCCCAATCCCTCTGAGCTACATGCTCTAGGGACCTAAACCTTGTCACCACAATAAACAGGACATGCTGGAGGGATAGATTCCTGTCCCAGAGACTTCCTATATTCTGGAACAAGCTGCCCATCTATGTCAAGCAAAGTTCTTCATTAGCACTCTTCAAGAAAAATCTTGATGAGTGGATTGGAAATAGGAAATACACCCCGGGGATCACTTCTGTGTCTCTGCTGGACAGTGGAACAGGAAAATAACTTTCTTGGGTGGCGTAAGCTATGGAACCTTGCTGGCTAGGCTTACATAGGCCCTTGGGCTGATAGCCTAGTACCTACCCATGAACCTATGAAGTATCTCCAGGAAATCATGCTGTTTAACCAATCTGGAGATGTATTTATCTTTAATGAATATTGATACACTGCCTCCTTTAGTTATCATACCTTCAGTTTGTGGTCTGAATGTGCAGAAGGGGGTGTAGCCTGGTATGGCTGGGGTGCTCTCCACAGCCTTTAACCAGGTCTCCATAACTGCATAAATGTCTATGTTTTCCAAGGTGATTGCTTCCAGTGAGTGCAGTTTCATGTTAAGACTCCCAGTATTTAGCAGCATAACACTGATGTTGTTTTTAGATGGAGTTTTTACGAAAGGCACTGTGGGGGTGGCAGGAACCTTAGCCAGTAGCCAAAATCCCAGGTGTGACAGATGAAGACCATCTCTGCAAAGCATCGAGGTCTGTTGATCATGTCATCCCAGGCTGACACTTAATGTATCCCTTTAGAATGACACCAGAAACTAAGCCAATTATTGAAATCAGTCATTTTGCATTTGTATTGAGGCATCATCCTAGGTGAAGGTAAAATGCTGCTTAAGGCTTGGGACATACTTGCCTGACACACACAGTCCAAGGGCTCAGTCACGTCTCCCTTCATATAGTCCAGAGAGGTACATCTCAAGTCATTCACACCAACGTGGACTTTGTCAGAGTCATAACAGCACCAGTTTTAGAGATAATTGAGTGCATGTGTGATGCGGCGAATCCTGGCACCATGCATAGTTTTCAGTAACTGCCCACCAAAAAAAAAAAAAAATGAAAACAATGTTAATTCAAGCACCAAAAGGGAAATAGGGTGGGCTTAAAATGGCCCACATGGACAGCTAGCCTAGTACTTGCCTATGAACCTATTAACCTATAAAACTTGTTACAAGCTGAATTGACTTCAGTTTAAAGCATGTAAGGCAAATTCACGTTTTAATCATGGCATAACAGTGTTTTTGATGTTTAAAATTCCTGAAGAAGAAATCTTGTGAGCTTAACCAGCTCTGTGGTAAAGGATGATAAAGCCCTGACAGTGACCAGACAACTGGACCATATGTGGTAATGTCTGTGTATGCAGCATTGTATAACCACTTACAGAACCACGGTGGGTCTGCCATGAAACTAGCATAGCAAGAAGGAAGAAATTGAGGGTGGAGGTGAGGAGCAAATCAGTACAAAAAAGTAAAACTGAAAAGGAGCGCATTATTAAAAGAACTTATACTTCAACTACTACAGTTCAAGTGTAGATTAGGATTCGTTCCTTCTAGATTTAATGATTTTTTCATGAGTTTTGAACTGTTTAACAGTACAATGCATTATTAGCTCAAGTGGTTCAAGAACTTTTGTTCTAAAATAAGAGGATATTTCTTCTTTTTCTGATCATCTTCCATGATTTTCACATGTTGATGTTATGATATGTAATGCTTAGAGACTAAGAAATATGATCATAAGACTAGCTAGTGGTGGTTTGCACATCTTCGTAGGTAGATACTAGACTATCACTCTATAGACTATTATAGGCTTAGTTAATATCCAGAGGTCAGAATCAAGCCCTGTACTTTGAATCTGTGAGGCAATGACCTTATTCATTATGCCAAACCTCCTCCATGTAGCAACCAAGGACAAGAATAGAGATGCATGAAAAACATGACATGTTGGTATATTTAATTTTAAAAAGAAGAAATTGAAGTATATTAGACATGTCATATTCTGCCAGTATTATATTTCAACATTTTTGACTGTCTTATGATTTACAGTTCTGTTTTTGTATATATAATTACCATGAGCATGAATGCTTAGTCATTGCTACAATTAAGCAAACTAAAGAATACAAAAATATGGTCATTAAACAATTTTATAACTTGCATATCACTTAGTAGGAATAGCTTCCATTGTTCACATGATATCTATTCCATCTTATGACAACTAAGCATTATTGTTTTTTTATTATTTAGTACATGTATAAATGACAGGACTCTAATGGCAAGATTCATTTACAAGATTTGACATCTGACAAGTGTTACCTGGGAATTTGCAACACACAGGATTTAATATTGGACACCTGATCTTTATGTCTTTGAGAATCACAAATTGATACAGTTTTTTAAGACCAATGTATTGTATTCTGCTACAATCTTATTCACTATAAGAAAAAGAACAGGTGTGTATGTTTACAGATTTATAAGTTAAGTAAAAACCCTAACGAACATATAAATCTGATAGATAAATAAACTGGAAGGAGGAAATGTAAGATGTTTAATGGGCAATTTATTATTTTCCATGGTTATGCAACATGTATATACATATATAAATATATACATACATATATCTTTAAATGTATTTAGCCATTTTGTAAACTAATGGAACACACTGCCATTACCAGGCAGACCAATAATAGACATCATTGAGTTTGTAACTGACTGTATTATGCAGGAATACTTTTTGCATGTCTAAACTGATAAGAGAGTATCCTGATTTTTGATGGGTGCTACTCACTTTAGATATTTTTAAATTAGTAGGGTAGGCACTGCATAAACTGGAAAATAAACTGCTTTGTTTTCCTGCTTGTAACTGAATGTTTTGTCATCTTGATGCCTGCATAAAAATCTAATGCTTACTTTCATAACAGTTCATGTAAAATGTATTTTAGTGTTAATATTTATTTATTTATATATTTATATATGTATGCATTGATCAAGACCAAGTAATAATTTCAACCAAGCCTTGGAAACAGTCAGACAAAGAATACAAAAATTACAAATAAAGAACATGAATTAGAAAGAAAATTACAGTGGAATGGTATTATGGTACATCTGTTTAGCATAGCAATTTTATAACCGGAGTCCACGTCTTTGTTGCTATAAGTAACAAAGTCTTTTTATTAGTAATAGTATCATATGCTGCCAGTCAGGGATTCTCACAGGCCAGGGGAGAAGTTCTGTCCTATACTGTGCTGACTGGATGACAACTTGTTTGATGATTGCCTATTACCCAGCACTTTGAGTATTAAAGGAATAAATGAGCGATCAGAGGAACAATTTGCAAATATAAGGAAAAAAATACATCAGTTCTTTCATCCATATTTCCTTTTGCCCATCCATTTTCTGATAATCCATTTTATCTTTTACAGCATCACAGGAATGCCACAGCCTATCCTGGCAGGCAATACACACAAGGGATTGAAACCCATTTTAGAAAGTGTAGCAGTCTATCTCAGAATACACACTCATTCACTCACATACTCTGTATGTACCTACCACAGACCTCAGCTTCTTTTTCCAAGAATTCTGGGCAAAGACAAAAATAATGAAGAGACAAGCACCCCAAATTGGCCTTGTGGCTCTGTACTCCTGTGGTTCTGTCATGCTCTTGCGAGACAGTGGAAAAAAAGCCGAGCTTCTAATCAGTGAGGGACACACCCACAAAGAGTTGACAGAACCATAGAGAGACAGAGCGGGATCTGCTGTACTACAAGGGGCTTTCACACGCACACACACACACACACACACACACACACACACACACACACACACACACACAATGTGCAATATTGTTTTGTAATACCCTTAGATGTGCAGTAGCAAGGGCCTCCCAAACCCTGCCCACCACCCAACAGCTGGTGACTGGTACAAATAATGAATTAATATTCACAGTGATGTCATTCTGTTGCTTTCTACTGCATCATTTATGCTGTTAGCAGATGGACTCTGGTCTTGGATGAATGCAGTCTATTCTGGTAAAGTGCATCTAGACAAAAAAAAAGCCTGTCTGTTACACACAACCAAAATTCTTACCACAGATGCTGTACATGAACACAAGTAAAATGTTTATTTAAACAACTCTGAATGCACTTAATATCACCAATTAGTCAGGAACTATAGAAGAAAAATAATGGTGCCACTTCAAATGTTTTCCCCCAAGATATGTGCGACACCAATTCATGTACACAACCCACTCACACACCCTCTCTCTCTACCTCACCTTCTTTGCATAGTAGCCACAACTGAATGTAGAGTACTCACACAAATGAGTAACGGAGGAGGTACTAAGAGTAGATAAAAAAGGTGAAAAGAAGAAGGAACAGATGTTGAATAATAGGAGCAGTTGAAACTGGGAGGTGGGCTGCTGGAAGCAAGCTGAGAGGGGATGTGGGCTAAGGGAAGGGTGGTGACTGGAGTTTGAAAGGATGGTGACAGCAGACAAATGTTTAAAAATTAGTCTGGGTTTGGAAAGAGAAAAACAAAGATAGTGAAACATTTAGTACAATGTAGGGAGGGAACAGTAGGGTATAAAGGATTAATTAGCAGATCTCAGAAAGAATTGTTAGAGATTAAAGGGGAACATTCAATTAAATTAAAGCAAGCACATGAGTAGCTGTTAAGAAGGAAGACAGGAGAAGAACTGTAACACATTTGGTATCTAACAAGGTATTTTACAGAAACCTGAAAATGTCGAATCTTAATATGGAGGTGTCTGAACAGATAATTTAATACTCCAGTAAGGGTACACCATATGTTTCCCATGGTGCAGTGAGGGTCTTGGAGGTGGACCCAGCAACAGTGTCGGTTGGGTTAATTTTTCGGAGGATGTAAACAGTTACAAAGATTAAGAGTAAGGTAAAGGAGCTGCTAGTGGAAGCACTACACAGGAGTACTCCTTTAACAGAGGTGTTAATTGTTTTAGGGGTAGATTACCAAAGTGAAAAAGAGAAGAAAAAGATGAGCTGGACATTTATATATTGATTACTAGTACTGAAACCAATAATAGGAATGGTAGTAATTACAGTGAATGAAATGTGTGAGGCAAAAAGGCAGAGGGTGCAAGGCAAGCAAAGAAGAAGCTAGAACATTAGCAATGATGAAATGATTACTCAGCCTCAAGATACAATGGAAAAGAGGAAGAAGATGTAAATCATTTCAGAGGCAGCGTGACTAGTAGGAATGAAAGCACAGAGCGTGAGGAATGATAACGAATCCGATGCTTACAAGCACAGAGCGTGAGGAATGATAACGAATCCGATGCTTACAAGCACAGAGCGTGAGGAATGATAACGAATCCGATGCTTACAAGCACAGAGCGTGAGGAATGATAACAAATCTGATGCTTACAAGCACAGAGCATGAGGAATGATAACGAATCCGATGCTTACAAGCACAGAGCGTGAGGAATGATAACGAATCCGATGCTTACAAGCACAGAGTGTGAGGAATGATAACGAATCCGATGCTTACAAGTACTGGCGCATGTCAATAAGAGCAGAAGGCAAAACTGGGCAGAAATGGTACTATTAAACAAAGACCAGGAAATCAGAATCTTCACCAGGTGATACAGATATGTAGAGGTATGATGGAACAAGTGTAAAAAGCATTCATTTTTATCTTTTTTTTTATTCTGTTTTTGCTTTCCCGCATTATGAAGGTTTGTGTGGTAATTATTGTACACAGTTGTCATTCTAAGCTAATGATGCCTTCATTGGATAGTGTTTTTCAAATAAAAACAAAAGCCCAGGCAAAACTAAACAGTTCCTCTTTTTCTTTAAAAGAATCTCAATGTTTTTATTGTCTTTTGTTCTTTAATTTTGAATGTAAAGTTTCCTTATGATTGAGACACCTAACTATGGGAAGCCAGAGGAAGAGTCCAAATCAGGTAATGCATCCTTTCACCTGGACTAACATTTTAAGAAACACTGAGCTTTAAACACTGCAAATATGTGTATATTTAGGAAACAATGTTAACTTTTTAACAGCTCAGCTGCATTTCTGCTTAAAGCAATTATGCATTCTGTACATTTCACATTTTAACTGCTACACAGTTTACATGCTACAATGTTTACTGAAATCAGCAATCACAGTTTTTATGGAACAAATCATTTCATTTATCCCAGATTACAAATTAATACATTTTTTCTTTATGTTTTACTGAACATAATATGCAATCCGTACTCAGCTTGTCATGCTTGCAAAATTTGCTGTGAGGGAAAGGTTGGTTTGCTTTTTATTTGTTGTATTTTGTATTAGTTTATTGCATTTTTATATTTTGAGTGCTGTGATTTGTTTTCTTTACCTTGTGTTTTGCTTGTGTTCTGCTTTTAACTGCATATTAACACTTCAAAAGACACCATAGCTCTGTCTCTTGTGAGTCAGGAAACAATTAGAACTGATCAATTAAGGACTCATACATAAGACAGAAGAGGTCACTTAAGGTTAATCATTTGTGAACTGAGGGGGTGGAGCTAGGAACTAAACCTTCTAGTTAAGGGGAAAATAAAACATTTCAGAGCTTTATTGGAAAGGCTCACCCAGACTCTGCTACACTTTGCTGTGAGGGAAAGGTTGGTTTGCTTTTTATTTGCTGTGTTTTGTATTAGTGTATTGCCTTTTTATATTTTGAGTGCTGTGATTTGTTTTCTTTACCTTGTGTTTGGCTTATGTTCTGCTTTTAACTGCATATTAAAACTTCAAAACCCACCACAGCTCTGTCTTTTGTGAGTCAGGAAGAAATTAGAACTGATCAATTAAGGACTTGTACATAAGACAGAAGAGGTTACTTAAGGTTAATCATTTGTGAACTGAGGGGGTGGAGCTAGGAACTAAACCTTCTATTTAAAGGGTAAAATAAAATATTTCAGAGCTTTATTGGAAAGGCTTACCCAGACTCTGCTACACTTTGCTGTGAGGGAAAGGTTGGTTTGCTTTTTATTTGTTGTATTTTGTATTAGTTTATTGCCTTTTTATATTTTGAGTGCTGTGATTTGCTTTCTTTACCTTGTGTTTTGCTTGTGTTCTGCTTTTAACTGCATATTAAAACTTCAAAAGACACCACAGCTCTGTCTCTTGTGAGCCAGGCAGAAATTTTTCCCCACCACCCCGCCCCACTCTGTCACTGTCATGTTCTTAAATACCACTGTCTTTCTAGTTGCCTGCCTCTTATGTTAATTTGACCATATATCTCATTTCCTCTCTGCTTTCACTGGCTTGTGTGAGTAAGCACAAAATTATCATTTTGTGAAATCACTCCCCTTCAACTATTTAAATTTATTGGCCATTCTACTGTATTACATAGTACCGGAATACAAAAGTGATCACCCCCTTTCAATCTATCTTGCTGTTTTAAAAATAGTGACTCTCCACTAAAACTTAACCTTTTAGACAGGTAAAACTTAAGTTACCTACTTTCACATCTAACTTATCTAGTGCACACTGCAGTGTTTAGGATAAACTATTTTTTTTCATCTTACAGTTAAGCATCCCTGTGACTAGCACCTGCTCTAATACCTGCTGGAAAGCACTAGGAAGCCTTAAACTGATACAAGCACTCAACTCACCTTATTAATAAGGAGAAATTAATCATAGGCACTAAACAGCCTATAATTGCAATGTATCTTGCTAAGGTAAGGGAAAACAGCTCCTGTACATTTCAAAAAAAGCACCAAACCAGGCATGTCCAAGGGTCAGGTTCCATTGATTTCTCCTGTCCACCTGGTGAATCTGGGCATACTGGGGCAATGCAGCAATTGCTTCATGTACACAAACAACCCTCTCCTCCTACCACCCAACACTACAAGCTGTGAGAGATGCACTTACATAGCCAAACTGGAAGCAAAGCTCTCTCCACCCAAGATTGTGCTAGACAGTCAAGAGGAGAAGGATAACACCCACACTACACCTCAAGCAACACATAGCCCTTCTAAACTCACATCATTAACACTCACACATAGCAACACTAAATCCACGTATGCGGAGGCCCTTAACTGTAACTTGCCCAAGCAACAAGGACCTCTGAAGCTGAAACAAAAACAAATACCAATCACAACCAAAGTGCCACATAGCTCACAACACCAGTGTGCCACCCAGCAACAGCCCCTAAGGCAAGACAAAGTACCTAACACTTTAGTCATAGGTGACTCTATATACAGGCACACTGATGTCTCACTCACCAGGCTGAACAAAGAGAAAATTACAGTGAGCTGCCTGTCGGGTGCCAGGATCTGCCACATAACTCATGCACTCAAGTCACTCCACAACAAGTACAAATATGATTCTGTCATTGTCCATCTTGGAGTGAATGACTTGAGACGGAGACATGGAAGAGCTCTCAGATCATGTGGCCCAGGCAGATATGACCCTAGCCCTGAGTAGCATCCTGCCTTCGCCCAGAATGATACCACAATATAGGGACAAAATGATTGACTTCAACAATTGGCTAAGCTTCTGGTGTTATTCAAAGGGGATCCAGTATCTGTCTGCCTGGGATGACATGATCGACAGACCACGATGCCTTGCCAGAGATGGTCTGCACCTGTTGCCCCTGGGATTCAAGTTACAGGCTATGGCTCTTGCCACCCCTATAGTGCCTTTTTTAGGCAAAGTTCAAAGGAAAAAAAACACCACCATAATAGGTACAAGCATGCAAAATCTGAAGGTAATGCTACTCAATGCTAGAAGTCTAAACCTCAAAATGCACTCTCTCGAGGCACTTCTAAAAATGGAGAACATCGATATGTGTGCAATAACTGAGACCTGGTTCAAGGCTCCAGAGAGCACCCCTGCAATACCAGGCTACAACTCTTACCACACTTTTCGGCCACCAAACCAGGATCAAAACACTAAAGCTGGAGGAGTGTCCATATTCACCAAGGATATTCACACCACCAGGTTAGTTGCCCAACACAATGCATCTGAAATTCTCCAGGTGCAACTAACACTAGGTAAGACTGCAATCCAAATTGTAGCTTGCTACAGATCCCCCACCATGTCCCAAGATTCTTACTACACCTTTCTACACATACTGGAAAATATTAATATACAACCAAACACTCTAATACTGGGTGATTTCAACTACCCTGCCATTAACTGGGAAAACTACTCGTGTACCAACACCTTTGCCCAACAGTTCTTGGAAATCATAAATTCCAATGCCCTGGATCAACTAATCCATAGTCCCACCAGGGGCTCCAATATCCTAGACCTGGTCATTACCAACATGGGAAATCAATGCTCCACACCTATGGTCACCCCCTCATTGGTCAGGTCAGACCATAAGCTAATCACCCTTAACATCCACATCCCATCCCCACCCCCCAGTAAGGAAACCTCCATAAAAAAACTTCTCCAAAGCCAACTTCATGCTACTCAAGTCAGAAGTTACAAACTTCATGACACCCATGCAGACGGGAACTGAAAGTTCAACTGCTGAGTCCTA
The DNA here is from genome assembly GCF_019279795.1 of Protopterus annectens. Lineage (NCBI taxonomy): Eukaryota > Metazoa > Chordata > Ceratodontiformes > Protopteridae > Protopterus > Protopterus annectens. The sequence goes on from NC_056726.1 coordinate 1,755,078,140, forward strand.
CACTAAGGCACTGTACGAGCACATCCACTCATGCATGAATCATGCCATCCCAAATAGAACCAAGATGTTCTCCTCCAAAAAAGGAAGCCAATCTAGTGGTCCCCTGCCATAAACAAACTTTACAACAAAAGGAAGAAACTGTTGCAGAAAAGAGGAAAATCCCAGGATGCGAAGCTGAGATCCCTCATAAAATCCTCCAAAGCTAGTTACAAAAATAAAATTGCCATAGATTCCAAATATAACCACAAGGCATTCTATAACTATGTCAAGAATCTAAGTGGCAATGCTCAGATATGCTCTGAGCTACAACAGAATGGCATTAAATATACTGATCCCAAGGATATTGCCAATATCCTGGCAGATCGATTCAGTGCCAACTTCACCCCCCTCTCACCCCCTAAATGGCCAATCTCAATACCAGAATATTGCCAAATTCCAGTAATAATAGCCACACAGGTAAAAAATGCACTCTCCTAAGCTAGGAATACAGCATCCATTGGACCAGATGACATCCTGGGCTGTGTACTACATGAACTACAAAATGAACTGGCACCTCACCTAAGTGTCATGTTTAATCATACCCTCACCTCAGGCTTCATGCCCACAGAGTGGTGCACAGCTACAGTTATCCCAGTCCACAAGGGGGATCCACCTTAGATCCCGGGAACTACCGCCCCATCAGTCTGACGAGCCTGATCTGCAAGGCCATGGAACGTATTATCATGGAACTTATAAACAAAGACATTGGCAACCTTAAAACACTCAACCCCACCCAGTTTGGGTTTGTGAAGGGCTGATCTTGTCTCCTGAACCTGATTGACTTCTTTGAATTAGTCTCCATAGCCGTGGACGAGGGTAAGGCAGCCCACATAGCCTATCTGGACCTCGCCAAGGCCTTTGACACCATCCCCCACTCTGGAATCATAGATAGACTTACTAAGCTGGGCATTAATCCCTATGTCAGTCGATGGGTTGCCAACTGGCTTACTGACAGAACCCATACTGTAAAAGTAGCTGACTCCAAATCCAGCTCCAGACAAGTGACAAGTGGTGTATCCCAGGGTTCAGTCCTGGGACCTCTCTTGTTTGGCATCTACTTCTCTGAAGTACAGACCAACACTAACGGGCTCTGGCTAACGAAGTTCACAGATGACTGCAAACTTGGAGCCATTACTGAATCCCCAAATGATGTCGATACTCTACAAAAGGGCCTTACAGAAACAGATGCTTGGTGCCAGAGCCATGGGCTCAAGCACAATGCCAAGAAATGTATAGTTATCCCCTTTGAGAAAAAACATGTACTCATGAATTACCACATAGGTGGCAGTACACTAAACATCGAAAGTGTGATAAGAGACTTATGGACACAGGTGGACAGTGGTCTCACCTTCAATAAACACATTGCCACAACAGTCAGGAAATCCTTCTATGTGGCACACCTCATCACTAAGGGCTTTTCATCCAGAAAATAGGAGGTCATTGTCCCATTGTCCCACTGTACTCATCTGTCATTAGACCCATTATAGAATACAACGCCCTATTTGGTATGTACCTCTCAAGACATCTGCAACAACTGGAAAGGCCGCAGAAATACCTCACTAAAGGAATCACAGGCCTAAAGCAGATGCCCTATGCTGACTGCCTTAAAAAACTCCAGCTATACTCTGTCACATATCGTCTACTCTGAGGCGATCTCTGCTTAACATACAAGGCCATGTCAAACCCAGAGCTGTTGGACATGCTACACTTAAAGAAATCCCAATCCCTCAGAGCCACATGCTCCAGGGATCTAAACCTTGTCATCACAATAAACAAAACATGCTGGAGGGATAGGTTCCTGACCCAGAGACTCCTCAGACTCTGGAACAGACTGCCCATACATGTTAAGCAGAGTGCCTTTGGCCCTCTTCAAAAGGAACCTTGATGACTGGATGGGAGAAAGGAAGTTCACCCAGGGGATTACGTCAGTCGCCCTGCTAGACAGGGGTCTAGGGAAGTAAATAGTGTAGGAAGAAATAGCCAGGTAATTGTTATGGCTAGGCTTGTATAGACCCTAGGGCCAATAGCCTAGTACCAACCTATGAACCTATGGACCTATGGATTACTTGAATATGTAGCTGAACTGGTAAAGTTGCAGGGTAGTAACCAGGTGGGAGCTGGCACAGATGATAATTATTCAGAAGACTGAGCTTTGACGTGCAAACAGACCACTATTCCTTTTATAATAATAGGCTCAGCAGGAACACAGTGAACCACATATGCCATATACATCATATAAAGTCATCCACACTGAATATCATAGTGGTCCAAATTATTCAGTACCAAGTTGTCTGAAGATTTCTGCATCCTTGTCAAGTTCTAGTGGCCTCCTAGTGATACTGTGTATATCACCTAGGCATCTGCATCCAGGATATAAAATACAGAGCTCACATGCACCCTCCATCAAGTAAGGGGTGAATTTGTAACATTCCTGTATGCCAACAGGGAACATGTCATCATCACATAGGCATTTCAAGAGTTTTGAGTCTAGTAGTGCTGTTAGGTACAGTATTTTGCATACATATCAGCATCAAAGTCCCACCACAAGTCTAGCAGATGATATGTGTTAACACAATATGGTACAATTCAAGCAACTATCAGTGTATGTTTGTTACTAATAAAAACAGCATGTCTACTGCCTGAGTAAGACACACTAGGAGTGTCCATGATATTATATATTCCTAGTGAAGTAACGTGACAAGTATTTTAGCAGAGCACAAGCTTATATGTACAGCTCAGTGACAACTATTACTCCATAAAATTGTAACTGGTAACAGATGACACACATAAAGCATCACAAACATGTCATAAATGTGTACTGAAACACTTTTATGATGGCATACTGAAACAATAATATACACAGCATGTAAATTTGCATGTTGCCAGGTAACTTTTTCTCTAACTACAGATGTGTAAGTAAAGATGTAAATACAGCTGCGTCAGATAAGCTATTAACTTGTGCAGATCTAGCAGACCCAACTATAGCCAAATATAATGGGAAATTTAAAACAGACTCCCAACTTCATGGTCTAGTTTTATAAACTTTATAACAAGAGAAAAAAATACTTAAACAGTACAGTCAGGGCTAAAATTTCTCCGAAAGAGGACAGTATAAAAAAATATCACCAAGAAACTGAAAGGCTATATAAAGACCAGTAAAGCAACCCATGAATGGATAAACTTCTAAGATAAAGAGTAACTTCAAGTCCTTCTTTAGTTATGTTAGAAAGTAAAAAAATAACAATCATCATTGCTCTAAACTTTTCTTTAATGGACCGCCAACTCCAACCACAATGACACCGCTAATACATTAGAAAATAATTTCACTGCAAACTTCATCCTGCCATCTTGGAATCTCTTACACCCTCTATCATCACTAAGGGATATACTCGTAAGGCATTGTCAATGATCAAAAAAGCTTCATCTCCCGGCCCTGATGGTATATGTGCTTAATAAACTTCTTCTTAAATTATTTAACCTAAGCTTAGTCTATGCTCCCAGATTCTAATGTACTGCTGTGGTGATGCCCCCCTACAATGGTGGCCCTTCCTTGATTCCAGAAACCATAGACCAATCAGCTTTATAATATAAAGACCCTCATTAGACTTGACCCTCAACAATCTGACTTCAAGGGGAGATCATGTCTGCAAAATCTTGCCAACTTTTTTAAAAAAATCATGCAAGCTAACAACGTTCATATTGTTCATACACCTTAGTTCAATCATTCAACACATACTTCACACCAGAATTGAGAGTGCATCTTTAAGCATAGTTCCTTATGAACTAAAATGGATAGCCAATTCACTGAAAGACAAAACCTACATAGTTTATAGATCATGTGGCAGGTGCCTCTTCAAATAGTGCTAAGGTAATCAGTGGAGCTCCCTAGTGGTGTGTACCAGGTCCCCTCCTGTTCAGTATGTAATTCTCTGGCTTAAAATTGATAACCAGGGCATCTGGTTAAACTAGTTTGCAGACGACTGAAAACTGGATGTAATTATCAACCCCCTTAGATACCTGTAGCCTTCAGAAAGAAATTACCCTACTCATTTCTGACATATGGATAATGGGTTTAAATTGAATGATAAAAGTACAGTATAGTATTGTTTCTTTTAGAAAATAGCAATTACCCACAACATACTGTATAAATAGCACTCCATTACTAAACCAAAAGATAGTTAGGGACCTAGTCACTGGGGTTGATAGTTCCTTTTCCTCTGTTCATCATATTGTAACTGTAATCAGGAAATTCTTCATCTTAGCACAACTAATAGCCACAGGTGTTTTGTCTACATTTAAAAAGGTTACTATGGTTAACAGGTTCATAGGTAGGTAATAGGATATCAGCCCTAGTGCCTATACAAGCCTAGCAATAAGAATTCTCCTATATTTACCACCGATCAGACCCATTACAGAGTATAGTGCTCCCTCTGGAATGTACCTCACTGGACATTATGAAGAAACTCAAAAAGCTCCAGAGGTTTTTAACCAAAAAATCTGGGATCTTAATTACCAGGAGAGGCTGAAAGCCCTGCCTCTGTACTCCATGTCTTACATATTCCCGAGGAGTGATCTGTGCCTCTGTTACTGCAGCATCAGACAGCTAGTGGTCCTTGATGTCTGACATCACAATAAGCCAAACAGCACAGCTAATACTACAACCAAACAAAAACCTAAACCTTTATCAGCAGATGTGAAGGAGAGATAGATTCATCACCAAGTGCCCCACCCCCTTTCTCTGGAATAAAGTTATTTTGCAGGTTAAGCAGTGTGATTCAATATCTTCCTTCAAACGTAACTTGGACTGTACGAGGGGTACCCTCAAATTTACCCTAGATCTAACTGAACCCCTCCCTCCTCAACAGAGGAAGCAAACCTGAAGGTGGGGATTGGCAAGGCATACATGCTGATTAGATTAAAACAGTCTTGAAAATCCTATGAATCCTATGGAAATCCTATAGTATGTGAGCACTGCTGGAGGATGCATCTTGTACTAGAAGTGAGTGTAGGTGTGCAGTGTGAAGCATTAACATTACTGTAATGATTGGATTACAGATATAGATAAAGATGCTGGCTTGTCACACAACAATATCAAAGGAGTACTGTGCAGTAATAATTTGCACACACACACACACACACACACATATATATATATATATATATATATATATATATATATATATATATATATATATATATACATATATGTAGGCACCCACACATACATGTGTATATATATATATATATATATATATATATATATATATAATATATTTACATAAATATATATATATATATATATATATATATATGTGTGTGTGTAGACACACACCCGCACACACAGTTATCTATCTATCTATCTATCTATCTATCTATCTATCTATCTATCTATCTATCTATCTATCTATCTATCTATCTATCTATCTATCTATCTGTCTATCTGTCTATTTATCTGTCTGTCTACCTACTTATCTGTCTATCCATGGGAACCATCCCTTTGGTTGAATATTTGGAATATTGAACTTTTGTAATGCTGGCACAAGCAATTAAATGGTCATATGATCACAGAATACTGGCATTACTTAGTGGGAGGTCACTGTACAGCAAGGAATGGGGAATTTACTGTTTGCCCATTGCTATGCGATCTTGGAATTGACAAGTTATAAGTTACAGGGGGTGTATGGGGGTGCATGGCTGCTTGCACCACTGCAAAAAAATATGGGGTTTATTATATTTGATTTTTTTCAGTATTTTGATTTTTAGTTTTTTTAGATCAAATAATCTAGGTATGATTTTTTGTGAGTTTTCAAGTACAGGTAGTAAACTCATTTACATATATTATATAATTATATATAACTATATATATATATATATATATATTACATATTGCAAGTGAAAGCGAAGACTGGTACACTCTGAGTGACTACAGCCTTACAAAAGATGGGTGTGGTATACAACACTGCAGAATGCCAAATGGAAATATGAGCTGCACTGTAATGTGCAAACTGGTTACACAGGGACGCAGTGGTACCACTGCTGCTTATACTTCTTCATTCATCAGTTTGGTTCTCTGTCAGGGTAACTTCTGTGTGATGTTTGCATGTCTTCACTGCATTACTGTCAAGGTGTAGAGCAATATTCAGGCACAGGTTGAAGCTGCATCATTCATTGCCTAGAATATCCAGTGCAGCATTGTGGCCTGTAGAACCAGGGGAATGTGTGTGTTAGCAATGTAAGCATTTAAATACTTACTTTTAATGTTCATTGCATGCATTTCTTATCAGTGATTGTCTAAAAATTATCTGGGTTGACTACAGGGGCAAAGCCAGTTCTTTTTAGATATTTCTTTAATTCTGTTTTAAATGAAGAGTAGCAGGGGGGTGCTTTGTATGTTAGTTGGGAGAGCATTCCAGGACTTAGCTATTTTGTTAGAGTAGAGGGAGTCATCATTGGTAGTTATGTGATTGTGTTATTTTGAGCAGTGGCCTGTTGGAGGACCTTAGGGGTCTGCAGTGTACCTGTGGCTGTAGAAGGGTTGAGACTGTGGGACAGGTATGTGGGCTATGAATGACTTTGTGGGTGATGGTAAGTTGATTTAAGGTTAGAAGGTTTGAAAGTTCTAGCTAGTTTAGTTGTAGAAGAGCGGAGCAGTGATGGGATTTATGTGGTTGATTAGTGGTGAATTTGGCGATTTTGTTGTAGCAGGATTCAAGATTCTGGAGGTCTGCCTTGCGTAAGTTGATGAATATGTGTAATATATATATATATATATATATATATATATATAATATAATATAGAACAGTAATATTAATAATACCTAGCCATTATCCAGGTAGGCCCATTGGCCACACAGTCCGTTTTCAAGGGCAGCTGGGAGTAATGCCTGGTTAAGTGACCAGAGACGTCGGGAGGCATACGCACTGTACTGATTTCAGTACAAGTTATGAAGAAGGGGGGGGTAGCATTTTAAATTTTCACTGTTTTGCACTTTACTGCACGATGACATCATCAGGGCAGCCAGCCAGTCAGAATGGAGCTCACCACACATGTATTTCCGGCCAGTTCAAATGCTTTCCGAGCGGGAAGGAGGATTCATTATGTTCGTCGAGCGGGAAGCGTTATGGAGTATGGATGCACACGTTTGGGAGAGGATTGTTATGTTGGTCGAGTGGGAAGCGTTATGGATGTACACATTTGGGATTCGTTATGTTGGTCGAGCAGGAAGCATTATGGATGTATACGGTTGGGATTCTTCATTATGGGTTGGTGAGTAATATTGTGTGTGTGTGTGTGTGTGTGTGTGTGTAAATGCCCCAGGTGGGATGTACTGGTGTGATTACTCATGGTGGTGTGGTAGGGAATACCTCAGGCTTGAACCCTGTACCTTGTATGCAGGTGTTAAAGACCTGAATTCCCTACCCACCACCATTTGTAAAAAAATTGCAGCTTTTTGCCTCATATTTGATCTGATCAATATCTGTATCATATCTGTGTTTTTTAGATATTGCAATGCTTGAAATTTGATGGTGCAGTGGTAACAACGTAGCATTGATGCCTCACAGCTGTAGGTTCTTGGGTTTGGTTCTTGGCTGGGGTGCCTTCTTTGTGGGGGGGGGGTCTGTATCTTCTCCCTGTGTTTGTGTGGGTTTGCTTTTGTGTCCTCCCATGTTACATACAAAGACATGTCTGCATTAATTTTTCCTGGGCCTCTGCTGAGAATTGTGTTTTTTTTTTGTTCCAAGTCAGACTGTCCTGATTAACAAATTGACAGGAATTTAAATTTCAGACTTCGGGTTTCTGAATGTTTACTTCCTTACATATTTGATGGTGTAGTGGCAGTGTTGTTGCCTCACAGCTGTAGGTTTTCTGGTTTGATTCTTGGCTGGGGTGCCTTCTGTGTGGAGTCTGCATCTTATCCCTGTGTTTGTAACATAGTAAAACAACTTTTTATTCTAGCAATAAATATATACTAACACAACCTTTTTTATAGCAATTTTTTTAAGTTTATGACTATTTGAAATTTGTCCTTATTTTTGGGACTGTAATACCCTGTTATTGGCTTTGTCCAGGTTTTTTGTGCTAAGGTTGACAGCTATGGCAAGAACTGAATTCACTGAATATGTTTGAGGGCTGTATTCCCTCATTACTGGGTTTGTCCAGGTGTTTTGTGCTAAGAGGTTGACAGCTATGGTGAGAACTGAATTCATTAAATGGTAGCCATTTAAGTTTCAGTCTTCCTCTCTTTCACAAAGCAGGTGATTTGGCATAGTGGTATGTTGTTCTGACTATTTTGCACAGTGACCTTGGCAGTAAAATGTATGATGGTAACAGCATTTTATTCTAGCAGCTTTCCAAGATTATACAAGCAATGTTTAATGTGTTCCTGTTTTTTGTCCCTTTGACCCACCCCAATAAATTTGGCTTTTCCAGACTTCTTGTGCTGCGTAGCTGAGATGTAGTTGAGTATTGCATAGATTTTACAAGGAACTGAGAGCTGCAGGGAAGAAGTTTAGTGCTGATTATGCTAAATCAGCTCACATTGCTAGTAGCACAAAATGTTGTGTACTTGCTTTTAATGCAGAAGGTTGTTGGTTCTACTCCCATAAGGGATGAATGCTGCTGTACTGAAAGTTAAGACACTAACTATGAGCCTGTTATCAGTTTGCCATCCATTTCCTATTGCAATATTACTAGCTTATTATTAATGTAATTTAGGCAATTTATTCCTCAGGGCATCAGACACTATTTTTCGGTGAAGTCATGAAATATAAAGGTGATTGCTAGCAGCAACCTCTTCATTAGTTAGATTTATTTAACGTGGAATTATTTAGATTACTTTTTCTACTACTTCAGAGATTGTGCATATTATTTACTGATAATGGTGGACTGTAGAAGTTTGACTAGACTTTTATGATGGAAATGTTCTGAATTGGGCAGTTTTGTTTCATTGTTTACTGGAAAAATGTTCAAAGCAATAGGAAGATGTATCAAAGAGCACATGTATGTTTCATATGCAAGGGGCCTATGATTTAAAAGCAGCCCAGAATTAATTTTTATCTGCCACGGGTAAAATGTATTTTTCTTTGAATGTGGGTTTTAATGTTGTTTCAATGAATGTGAGTTTCAAGGGCAGAGAAGTTTTAATGCCAAGTTTGTTTAGCAGATGTCTTAGTGTTTGTGCTGTAAAATGCAAAATGAAACTTTCAAATGAAGTTCAAATCATCATAGAAGTAAATCAGTATGCACATTAGTGTTTATGGTAAATGGAGTGAAGTAGCAAAGTAATGGATCATTGGAATGGCTGCAGGGGGAGGCTCCATTCGACCATGGTTTTGTGAGGGGGAAGGGCGGCAAACTTAGACAGCCCCAGCTGAACTATACCTCCCAACTGTCCAGATTTTCAAAGAATGAATAGATTTTTTGCTTCTTATTTTTGGTTTGTTCCTCAATTTGTGGTTTTCTGGCAAATGATTTAGGAATTAAGTCACTAAATAATGACACACTAGTTTCAGACTTTATAACCTTCAGAAAAATGCATGCTAAAATAAGACCTGTTCTATCAACTGTCCCAGTTTATACAAGAGCAATTTTTAGTACTGTTTATATGTTCCCTCAATATATTTGGCCTTGTCCAGATTTATTTCATTAACAGGTTGAGAGGTACATGCAAATTGCTTTATAGAATTAGCCATAGCCAAACCTCAACTGTCCCTGATTTTGGCTCAAACTGTTGCTCTTCCCCTAATGATCCCTCCACAACATAGCAATTTTGGAAGAAAACAGAGGGTTTACTTTACTTTTATAAATAACTGTAATGATCAGAGTTGTACAATTACTTTTATTTCAGAAATGCATGTAGATTCTCTAATTTTGTCAGCTGCTCTAAGTTAACTGTGCTCATATTAAAATGGTGTCCCTCCTTTGACAGGTTCCCAGCTGTATTGTCTGGCAATTTTATATTTTTGCATCACATTTTTGGTCAGTTTTTCATAAAATTGCAGTTTTCTGGCAAATTAGTGGCAAATTGTTAAAGACTGAAGTTAGAAAATAATGCAGACATTTCAGTTTCAGATTTCATACCTTTCAGAAAATTCGTACTGATGCAAGACCTACTACTATTCTATTATCTTTCTAAGTTTATAAGAGCAATATTTAAAAAAATGTCCTTATTTTTGGGCCTTTGCCTCAGTTTTATTTATGAGTTTGTTGCTGTAAGAGGTTGAGAGGTTGTGTGTGTGTGTGTGTGTGTGTGTGTGTGTGTGTGTGTGTGTGTGTGTGTGTGTGTGTGTGTGTGTATGTGTGTGTGTGGTAGGTAGCATACCTCTCAACTGTCCAAATTTTGCAGAATGTCCAGATTTTTGCCCCATATTTTTTATCTGTTCCTCATAAATTTTGCGATTTTCTAGAAAATCATTGAAGGCTGAAGTTGCTAAATAATGAAAGACATTTGAGCTTCAGACTTCATGTCCTTTAGAAAAATTCATACTAGCACAAATCCTGTTATTCTAGCAACTTTCTAAGTTCACGAGAACATTATTTAATATCTGTCCCTGTTTATTTTAGGCTTTGTCCATATTTCTTGCACTAAGAGGTAGGTAGGGGTTTGTGTGTGTGAATGAAACATCCTAGTTAGTGGTAGCAGGTGGTTAGTAATTTACTCAAGCTCAAAACCTGTACCTTAGTTACAGAAAACAAAAGCATAAAGTCTCTACCCCAACTACCATGCTGCATTTTTCAAAGAACTGACATTTCAGGTTAATTTTCAATTCAAGGAACCGAGTTTGAGTGAATTTATATTGTATTACTGAAGAGGCATTACAGCGAATGCCTCTTCATCGACACTAAAAGAGCGAACCGTGAATTACGAGAATGGCCGTAGCTTGGCTGGGGAGGGGGGTAGCAGTCTGAGAGCTGTCAGTACAAATTTGAAAATCCTAGCTACACCCCTGTAAGTGACCTGTTCAAGGTCACATGGTAGGCAAATGGGGGCTGAAGGAATAAGCCCTGTACCACAGGGACTACAGCTTGCAAGGTTAATCTCTGTGACAACTGGGACTTCTCCCCATCATATTTGGGGTAATTCAGATCTGCAATAGGTTTTAACATGATGGCAAAACAAAGACACACCACAGTTAAAGTTGGATGCATCTTCATTATTTACTAACATAGAAACAACTGCTGCAGCAGGAAGAAGAACCGTGTTCATAGGTTCATAGGTGTTCACTAGGCTAATGACCAGATAGCATTAATTATATTAACCTTTAAAGCAATGTTTTGTTTTATGTATTACATCTTAGGCCTTATACTAGAGGTATTAAAATGGAATGCAATTATTATTAACTATGCCATGCTATTCCACACTATACTATACTATACTATACTATACTATACTATACTATACTATACTATACTATACGATACTATACTATACTATACTATGGCTGTCATGTGAAATACAGTTTATCATTCCAGTCATGCAACAAATTACATCATGTTTAGATAATACATGGTATGTATTATCATGTATAACAGCTGTATATATCAGTATTTACTATTTTAACATGTGGCGTAGTCTGCAAATCTTAATAGGCCTCCCAAATGTTGGCACTTTAAAGTCACTATTAATAAATTAGGTCATGGCTTGTGTAAAAGATATGGTACATAATTCAGTGTCATGCATCAGTATCGTCTGGGAGTAAAGGTGCATTACAGAATGGAACAATGTTTCATTCCAAATGATTCTGCAACATAAGAATTGTCTTTTTCTGGTTGGTACTCATGTCAGTTCTTGGTTTTCACTCTCTCTGTCTGGCAATCTTACTTGCAATTCACATCTCAGAACTGCAAACAACACTGCCATATACAGACATATTCTACTGCATCTTAGCTACATTTCTATAATTTCAGCTATGAAATATTTGGTGATATCAGCCTGTGTAGTGACAATAACTTTTTGTTGCTCAGTGTTCATCCTGTGATTTTTGGATTCTAACAGCTTCTTTCAGAAGTGTAGTCAATATAGTAGGATTGACAACGGTGTTCATTTTTCTACCTTGCTTTCCCTGTCAAAAAATCAGGCATGAACAGGCCTGTTGGCTGCAATGGCATATTTTTCTTTTCAAATTAAGCTAATTTACAGTCTTGCTTAGCACTGATAGCATTATTTCCTTATATTTTTGACAGTCTATATAATTCACTCTACATGTCCATTTCACTAGATTGCAGATATCTCAAACCAGATGTTACATGTTTAAATTCTCATTCCTGTGAAGATGAATAGAAATCCTGATTAGCAAACTGTGGACCATTGTCCAAAATAAGAATATCTGGAATCTTAAGATGAGATAAACTTTCTTTAGAAAGTTAATGACTGAATTTAACGATATATCATGTAGCTTTATAATTTTGTGAAACTTTGAATAATAGTTATTACAACTTAAATTCTTTCTGTCTTTGAAATGGAATAAGTCTGCAGCTAATTTATTCAGGTTTATATTAGATGCACAAAAACTGAATCGCGCAAACACGTATTGAGTGACATGTAAAGGGCGAAAGCCCAAAACATCGAATCCCAAACACAACAAAACCAACAAACAAATACTGTCACTAACTGTTGTATGAAGGGGGCTTGCCCCCCTGCACCCCCCACACTCCCCTACTTAAATATACCAACTCTGAGATCGCACTCCATTGAAGCAAAGGGAAGAATTCCCTGTGGTGGCCTCCGTTCATACCTTCGATATTTTGAATATTCGTTCTTTATGTCGCTCAATACATGTTTGTGTGATTCAGTTTTCATGCATATAATATGTACCCAATTTATTCAATGGTCCATTTGATATTTTATGAGTTAACATTGTTTCTTTGACATTGCTTATGTGAAACTTATTGCAAGTCTGAAAATTTTTTTTTTTTAAATACAAATTCATTTCAATTTGGTGAGACATACCAGGCCAGAACATTATGTCATGCACTTTTTTTATTTTGTACATGAACATGTTTCATGGATTCTGTCTAGCATTTTGTTATGCAACAGGTTTGGCACAATCACTTTCCTCCATTGGAAATAAAGCTATGTGAAACTTGAATGTCATCCTGGAAAGTGTTATACATTTCTATGAGAAGTGGAACCTTTTTTCCTTTTCTTCTTCTTCTGCCATCCCAAAAGAGCCATAGTTTTCACCATTTACATTGTAATGTCTGGTTTTGTGTTCTCAATGCATTCTTACAGAATGCAGCCATGTTCTTTACGCAAGCCAGCATATTGTCCAAAATATCACTAGCATAATAATTTCTAACATTGATTCATACTGAATTCTGCTTGTGTGGCTTAGTACACTCAAGTAAATAAATGTATGAATCATTCACTTCAAAATTTGTAAATTACCACCTCAGTGCATGAGTTTACAAATTAAATTCTGCACCTCTGACATTCTGTACTTCATGTACTGCATGAGTGTGTAAATGATTGATATACATATCTGCACATTACCCTCTGGTGTACTGTGACAGTAATTGCATAGCGTATTCATTTAATCATGTCCAGTGATATTAACCTCTGGCCTGAATAAGTAAGTAATATAGCTTTGAACTGTGAATGTACTCTCAGACTGTTATATTCTGTTCTTGTATCATTCTTAAATGTAAGTCATTTGCTATTCATTGTCAGTTTTCTAGACAGGGATTTGTAATATTCACAACACTCCTTCTCATGTGTCCCTTGTTAGTGAGCATTCCCAACGATTCAAAGAGAATTCCAGTGCACACAACAATGGCTGTGGTAAAATGTCCTGTTTCTGTGATGCAGTATTTTGTGATTCAGAAACACACTTACTGCAATAGAGATTTTATTATCAGCTAATTTGGATGCCTCTGAATCACTAACTACTGCATGTACAGATCAGTCCTTCCTGTGGTACTTAATAGTGGCAGTACCCACATTGTGTAAGCAGAGGCACCACCCTCATTCATTCTGTCTCACACAATACACACACTGAAACACAAGCACAAATCTATAGACCATACCTGTCCTTTTGTTAAGAAAACCTCACTGATGTCTCCTTTTTTCTGCCCTTATAAATCATGGATGATGCCGGTCAGCCATTAATGCCAGACATTAGAGTTTCACACATCTATCCTTCTTACATCCATGGTAGTGCAGCAGTTGTTATATGAGTGACTTACTAAGTTCATACGTGGACGTTTTTTAATAAGTCCCTGATTTAGTCCCGCACTTCATTTTGGCACTGACTTCATTTCTTGCACTATGAGGCTGAGAGGTATGCCTAATGTCCCCATCCCTTACACTTGCATGTCACAAACTGTCACAGGCACTGGATACTACTTGAGATCCTCAGTCTATGTTGAAAACACTGCTGCACTAGCGTATCACCTGGTGCAGGGAGTTAATGCCAAGGTTTATTTAGAAATACTGCAGAGTTCAAATGCCCCCCCCCACACACACACACTTTGGAGTTGACTTTGTTTAATTCTTATAATAATTTTTCAGTGTACCCCTGGTGTCTACTGGTAGTATAGAGGGCCACTTTCCTCTGTGTGAAGTGGAAGGATACAGGGTTGGAGTCCCTTTTAGTGCCTTTAAAGCATGCCTCCTATAATACTATCTCTGGTGTGTAGGGCTTCTTTTAGCAGCAATAAGGGCATAACAGAGAATACATTTATCCTAGTTCTATTTTGAAACTTTCCCTATTTGCTTAAAAACAGTCTTATATATTTGGGTATAACTTTTCCATCACTAGCAAAAACAGAATGAGAGATAGCTGGCTAGCACTGATGTCATAACTCATTTTTAAGTAAACACTGTCTGATGGCCTTCTGTTTGCTGCTGCTCTTGTGTATGGTACCATATATGCTTTTACAGCCTGTAAAAAACTGTCTTTCCCCCAAAATGTGCCTCATTCTTTCCATTATACAGATCCAGGTCATTCTTTCCATCATACAGTTCCAGTTCATTCTTCCCATCATACAGTTCCAGGTCATTCTTTCCATCATACAGTTCCAGGTCATGTATCAAAAGTTTTTGTAATATCAGGCAGAACCACCCCCCCACCCACACACACACTTTACATTGGCCTTTTCTCTGTACTCTTGCTATAAAATCAATTAGTCCCATCCAATGAGCAACTAAGGAGCATATTTCAACAAACCTTCCTGATCTATATGGACTGCTTGGGTAAAACCTGTCAACATCCTGACATAAAATTTAGTATATGAATTACATAGTACAATTTAGCAAAAACTTGCAGGACCTTTTGCGTCATCCTTCCACTTAGGCAACATCAATACAATAGCTTGTGGCATAGACCTTGACATTTTCCCTTTCTCAACAATATCATTAAAAAAACAATATCAACACATCTGCTTTCTGAAACCCTATCATTTTATAAAAGTTAGTAGGTTAGCTATTCTGTCTTCCCACTTAATCTTGCTTCATGCACTTAATAGCAGCCACAATTTTTCCCATACTATATTCTTGTTCAACATTCACTTATTGCAAGAACATAACAGCAGATGTATCCACTCTCTAATTGCTCATCGGTTTATAGGTTCATAGGTAGGTACTAGGCTATCGGACCTAGGGCCTACGTAAGCCTAGCCAACAAGGTTCCCTGGCTTACACCACCCAAGAAAGTTATTTTCCTGTGCCACTGTCGAGCAGAGACACAGAAGTAATCCCCTGGGTGTATTTCCTATTTCCCATCCACTCATCAAGATTTTTCTTGAAGAGTGCTAATGTAGAACTTTGCTTGACATAGGTAGCCTGTTCCAGAGTATGAGAAGTCTCTGGGACAGGAATCTATCCCTCCAGCATATCCTGTTTATGGTGGCTTGTGGTGACAAGGTTTAGATCCCTAGAGCATATAGTTCAAAGGGATTGGGATTTCTTTAGGTGTAGCATATCCAACAGCTCTGTGTTTGACATAGCTTTATATGTTAGGCAGAGATCACCTCGGAGTAGGCGATATGCTACGAAGTAAAGCTGGAGTTTTTTGAAATGGTCAGTGTAGGGCATCTGTTTGAGGCCAGTAATCCTCTTTGTGAGTTACTTCTGTGGCCTTTCCAGCTGCTGCAGATGTCTTGTGAGGTACATTCCAAAAGGGGTGTTGTACTCTATAATGGGTCTAATGAGTGTCGAGTAGAGAGGAACAATGACTTCTTTTTTCCTGGATGAGATCCCTTTTATGATAAGGTGTGCCACGTAGAAGGACTTTCTGACTACTGTGGCAATGTGACTATCAAAGGACAGACTACTGTCCACCTGGGTCCCAAGGACTCTTATCACACATTCGGTGTTAAGTAGACTGCTGACAGTGGTGCAGCGGTTAACGTTGTCGTCTCACAGCAAGAGGTTCTCCGGTTCGATTCTCGGCTGGGGTGCTTTCTGTGTGGAGTTTGCATGTTCTCCCTGTGTTCGCGTGGGTTTCCTCCGGGTACTCCGGTTTCCTCCCACATTCCAAAGACATGCATCTGGAGCGTTTCTCCCTGGGCCTCCGCTGAAAACAGGCTCTGTGGAACCTAGTCGGACATTCCCGGTCAACAAATGTTAAATAAATAAAAATAAAATGTAGTAGTTCATGGGTACAGAGTTTTTACCAAAGGGGATGACAATGCACTTTTTGGCATTGGGCTTGAGGCCATGGCTCTGACACCAGGCATCTATCTCAGCGAGGCCCTTCTGTAGGATTTCCACATCATTTGGGGACTCGACTATGGCTCCTAGTTTGCAGTCATCTGCGCACTTCATTAGCCAGAGGCCTTCAGTGTTAGCCTGTACTTCAGAGAAGTAGATACCAAACAGGAGAGGTCCCAGGACTGAACCCTGTGGTACTCCACTTGTCACTGGTTTCAGGCCAAATTTGGAGTGTGCAACTTTTACAGTGTGGGTTCTGTCAGTGAGCCAGTTGGCAACCCATCTTGTGATGTATGGATTTATACCTAGTTTAGTGAGTTTAGCTATAATTCCAGAATGGGGGATTGTGTCGAAAGCCTTGGTATGGTCAAGATAGGCTGTGTGAATCACCTTACCCTCATCTACGGCTTTGGTGACTGCCTCAAAGAAGTCGATCAGGTTCAGGAGTCATGATCTGCCTTTCACAAACCCAAATTGGGTGGGATTCAGAGTTTGGAGTTTACCAATGTCTTTGATTATGAGTTTCATAAAAGGGAAGTCACCCCTGATCATTATTAGTAAAAAAATACGAGCACTCATAAAATCAACTAAGGCCAATTTTGAGAGAAAAATTGAAATGGATTCAAAGGACAATCATAAGGCCTTTTTCAGCTATGTTAGGAACCTGGGTGGAAACTCCCAGACATGCTCAGAATTAGTCCAAAATGATACAAAAATCACTGAACCCACAGACATTGCCAACATACTGGCAGACAGGTTCAGTGCAAACTTCACCCCTCTCCCCTAAAGGAGAGATAACTATCCCAGCCGAGTGTAGCCTCCGGACATCTCAAATGCGGGTGAAAGCTGCTCTCTCTAAAGCTAAAAACACAGCATCAATGGGACGGATGGTGTCCCGGCTGTGTGCTACATGAGCTAAATGAGGAATTAACCCTGCACATAAGGCAGCTGTTTAATCTCAGCCTTACCACAGGATCGTGCCCAAGGGTGGCGTCACGGCAACTGTGGTCCCACTCCACAAAGGCTCTCACGGACCCTGGTAATTACTGCCCCATAAGCTTAACAAGTCTAGTCTGCAAAGCTATGGAGAGGATCATAATGGAGCTCATAAACAAAGATATAGGGGACTTGCAGACATTGGACCCGACCCAGTTTGGCTTTGTCAAGGGAAGTTCATGCCTTTTGAACTTGGTCGACTTCTTCGAAACAGTCACCAAGGCCATTGATGAGGGAAAGGCAGTCCATACAGCCTACCTTGACCTTGCAAAGGCTTTCGACACAATACCCACTCGGGTATTGTAGAAAAACTTACCAGCTTAAATGTAAACCCATATGTCACAAGATGGGTTGCAAAGACAGAACCCACAGGGTTAGAGTTGCTGGCGCTGTGTCAGACTCCAAGCCGGTCACAAGTGGTGTCCCACAGGGCTCGGTCCTTGGCCCCCTATTGTTTGGCATCTACTTCTCAGAAGTACAGGCCAGCATGGGAGGACTTTGGCTGACAAAGTTTGCAGACGACTGCAAACTGGGCGCCATAGTGGAAAGTGCATCGGACACGGATATCCTTCAGAAGGGACTCACGGAAACAGATAGCTGGTGCCAGAGCCATGGCCTGAAGTTAAGCGCCAAAAATGTATAGTCATACCCTTCGGGAAAAACAAGGTAACCCCAAGCTACCATATAGGTGGCAATCCACTAAGCACAGAAGAGGTTATCAGGGACCTGGGGACCCAGGTTGACAGTGGCCTTTCTTTTGACACTCACATTGCTAAAGTGGTTAGAAAGACCTTCTACATTGCCCACCTGATCATGAAGGATTCACATCCAGATCTAGTGAGGTCATTGTTCCCCTGTACTCTTCACTTATCAGACCAATGATCGAGTACAATGCCCCATTAGGGATGTATCTCACCCGACATCTGCAGCAATTGGAGAGACCCCAAAGTTCCTCACCAAAAGGATAAAGGGACTCCAAAATCTGTCATATGCTGCCAGATTGAAGAAACTCCAGCTCTATTCAGTCGCATACCATCTGCTCAGAGGTGACATGTGCCTGACATACAAGGCCATGTCCAACCCGGAATTAATGGACATGCTCCACCTCAAAAATCCAAATCCACCAAAACCACTAGAGCAAGCGACTTAAACCTTAGCACGGATATAAATAGGACGTGCTGGAGGGATAGATTTATCACTCAGAGACTCCCTATGCTGTGGAATAAAATCTCGGTCCATGTGAGGCAGAGCACCTCGCTGACTCTGTTCAAGAGAAATCTAGACCTGTGGATGGGAGATCGTAGGTTTACCCCGGGAATCATCTCTGTGTCACTGCTGGACAGAGGCACAACAAACTAATGGGCACAGTATTTTTTCATATAAGGGGTGGCGTAAGCCACAAAAATTTGGGCTAGGCTTATAAATGCCTTAGGGCAGATAGCCTAGTATAAACCTATGAACCTATGAACCTATACGTTCCATGGCCTTGCAGACCAGGCTCATCAGGCTAATAGGGCGATAGTTCCCAGGATCAGTGGTGGCTTCCCCTTTGTGGAGTGGGATAACTGTTGCTGTACGGCATTCAGTGGGCACAAAGCCTGATGTAAGGCTATAATTGAACATGGTGCTTAGGTGGGAAGCCAGTTTGTTCTGACGTTCATGTAAAATGCAGCCTGGGAGCTTAATTTGGAACTTCATGTGCAAAGTGGGTATGGTAGACAGGTGGTCTCATGCCCTAGTGGCAGAAAAGCAAGTACCATTTCTTCTGAATATTGTGAAATAAGAGCAGTGAAGAATGTTTACCTACCACTCATTCAAGTTTTCTGTGGCTTGCACTTTGGAAGGGCACTTGTAGAAACCTCAGTGTGACAACTGTCAGCCTCCAGTTTACATAACATTTTAACAGATATGAGAAGTGTCTGATGTATATTTTATATGTGTTTAAAACACTGTCCTTTGTAAAGGTTTTGCATTTTCAAAACAGTTTAATTCTGCTTTGTATTTTTCAGATAAATTATGTTTATGTGTTATCTGATATGTGTAATGTGCATTCAATGTTTATATTTAACACTTTTAATTTTAGATTTTTCTTGGGGGGAATAATTAATAGGTGGGATTCATACAAATTACCTGAAATGGCATAAGAATAGTATGGCATCCCAGAGCCCTACACAATTTATCAAACTGCCCAAACTCCCTGAGGTATCTAAGTATATTACAGTTCATTAGATATAAAATTGGAGCCCCTCACTGGAATACATTATTCACAAACATGTGAATTACTTAGAAATATGAATTAGATATGTCTGAAAGTTAAGGTTCTGCAGTCATGAACTATCATCAATAAAATCCATCACAACATCCTTAAGGGTATTATTGTAATATAACCTATATATACCGCTGAGCAAAGCAACATCATCACTCAATATAACAATGTAAATTACATTAGAGCACTTTACCACTGAAATGCAGAGGCCATCAGATGGCCTAATATGTAGTGAAATGCAGATTATCACTTATTCAGTTTCAGATTGCTCCCATCAGCGTTAGCAATTATAGCATCTGATCACTTCATTACCATGTTATGCTAATCAAGTGAGCATCCAATTACCCCATTATCATATTATGCTAGCAAGTGCAGCTTCTCATCAACCCATTATCATATTATTCTAATCATCCCTAATCGAAACATAGGGATAGACATAGATAGTAATCTAGGTTTTGACCATCACATGCCACCAGTAGTGAATAAATCATTCTATGTTGCGCAGCTTATAAACAAAGATATGGGATCTAACTCCAAGGAAGTCATTGTTTCACTGTATTTGGCATTCATCAGACCTATCATTGAGTACAATGCCCCTTTTGGTATGTACCTAACCAGGCATATCCAGTAATTGGAACATCCACAGAGGTTCTTCCCTAAAGGTAAACAGGGCTTAAGTAAAATCTGCTATACAGACTGCCTCAAGGCTCTAACCCTCGATTCTGTCTCTGTCTCCTACAGGCTTTTAAGGGGGATCTATGCCTAACATATAGGACATTGTCAGACCCCACTCTGGTGGACCTCCTGTATATCTGCAAAACAAACAGCACCAGAATTTCAGATTTCTAAGGACTTGAACCTTGCCTGTGACATAAATAGGACCTGCTGGAGAGACATGTATAAATCCCAGAGTCTACCCCGTCTCTGGAAAAGGCTCCTGATCAATGTGAAGCAGAGTTCCTCCCTAACACAATTCAAGCGCAATTTGGGCAATTGGATTGGGAACAGGAAATTCAGCCCTGATTTGGCACCTGTGTCTCTAACGGACAGAGGCAGTATGTAAATGGTTCATCTCCCCAGCCCTAGCTTGTAAATGTTTCATATCCCAAGCCCCTGTTTACACTTATTAAGGGTATCAGAACTTGTCAGAGATTAGGGATGCATGGCTAGGCTTAAAAAGGCCCTTGAGGTTGTTAGCCTAGTAAACAGCTATGAACCTATGGACCATTAGACACATACTTGGCAAATGAGATGCTGACTGTTACAAATCTGTCTTCATGCATGCATGTATGTGAAGCAAGGAAGTCCATAGTGCAGTGCTGTCTCCCTCTACTGTCAACAGCTAAATATGACATATAATAATGTTGCCAAGTTTTATTCATTTATTAGTATTGCCTACAAGTGAACCACAGCAGTAGGCATATGTTTATACCTCTAATCTGACCGATGCAGCACTTTTTGCAATCACTACTCAAAAACCCAGCTTACTGATTAGAAAACACGCAATAAATGGAGCAATACGTTTTCTCTTGGAAATATTACTATACCGTACCTCTACCTGTATCCTGGATGTTATATTATATTATAAGTGCAATGGCCCTTACATACCTCTGTATATTGCTGCACATGTGTGTCTGGTAGCAATGTATCCATCCACCCATCCATCCCCTAACCCCTTTTAAATGTGTGTCTGGTAGCAATGTATCCATCCACCCATCCATCCACTAACCCCTTTTACATGTGTGTCTGGTAGCAATGTATCCATCCACCCATCCATCCCCTAACGCCTTTTACATGTGTGTCTGGTAGCAATGTATCCATCCACCCATCCATCCCCAACCCCTTTTACATGTGTGTCTAGTAGCAATGTATCCATCCACCCATCCATCCCCTAACCCCTTTTACATGTATGTCTGGTAGCAATGTATCCATCCACCCATCCATCCGCTAACCCCTTTTACATGTGTGTCTGGTAGCAATGTATCCATCCACCCATCCATCCCCTAACGCCTTTTACATGTGTGTCTGGTAGCAATGTATCCATCCACCCATCCATCCCCAACCCCTTTTACATGTGTGTCTAGTAGCAATGTATCCATCCACCCATCCATCCCCTAACCCCTTTTACATGTGTGTCTGGTAGCAATGTATCCATCCACCCATCCATCCGCTAACCCCTTTTACATGTGTGTCTGGTAGCAATGTATCCATCCACCCATCCATCCCCTAACCCCTTTTACATGCGTGTCTGGTAGTGATGTATCCATCCACCCATCCATCCCCTAACCCCATTTACATGTGTGTCTGGTAGCAATGTATCCATCCACCCATCCATCCCCTAACCCCTTTTACATGTGTGTCTGGTAGCAATGTATCCATCCACCCATCCATCTGCTAACCCCTTTTACATGTGTGTCTGGTAGCAATGTATCCATCCACCCATCCATCCACTAACCTCTTTTACATGTGTGTCTGGTAGCAATGTATCCATCCACCCATCCATCCCCTAACTGATTTTACATGTGTGTCTGGTAGCAATGTATCCATCCACCCATCCATCCCCTAACCCCTTTTACATGTGTGTCTGGTAGCAATGTATCCATCCACCCATCCATCCGCTAACCCTTTTTACATGTGTGTCTGGTAGCAATGTATCCATCTACCCATCCATCCCCTAACGCTTTTTACATGTGTGTCTGGTAGCAATGTATCCACCCATCCATCCCCTAACCCCTTTTACATGTGTGTCTGGTAGCAATGTATCCACCCATCCATCCACTAACCCTTTTACATGTGTGTCTGGTAGCAATGTATCCATCCACCCATCCATCCCCTAACCCCTTTTACACGTGTGTCTGGTAGAAATGTATCCATCCACCCATCCATCCGCTAACCCCTTTTACATGTGTGTCTAGAAGCAATGTATCCATCCACCCATCCATCCCCTAACTGCTTTTACATGTGTGTCTGGTAGCAATGTATCTATCCACCCATCCATCCCCTAACCCCTTTTACATGTGTGTCTGGTAGCAATGTATCCATCCACCCATCCATCCCCTAACCCCTTTTACATGTGTGTCTGGTAGCAATGTATCCATCCACCCATCCATCCGCTAACCCTTTTTACATGTGTGTCTGGTAGCAATGTATCCATCTACCCATCCATCCCCTAACGCCTTTTACATGTGTGTCTGGTAGCAATGTATCCACCCATCCATCCCCTAACCCCTTTTACATGTGTGTCTGGTAGCAATGTATCCATCCACCCATCCATCCGCTAACCCCTTTTACATGTGTGTCTGGTAGCAATGTATCCATCCACCCATCCATCCCCTAACCCCTTTTACATGTGTGTCTGGTAGCAATGTATCCTTCCACCAATCCATCCCCTAACCCCTTTTACATGTGTGTCTGGTAGCAATGTATCCATCCACCCATCCATCCCCTAACCCCTTTTACATGTGTGTCTGGTAGCAATGTATCCATCCACCCATCCATCTGCTAACCCCTTTTACATGTGTGTCTGGTAGCAATGTATCCATCCACCCATCCATCCCCTAACCCCTTTTACATGTGTGTCTGGTAGCAATGTATCCATCCACCCATCCATCCGCTGACACCTTTTACATGTGTGTTTGGTAGCAATGTATCCCTCCACCCATCTATCCCCTAACCCCTTTTACATGTGTGTCTGGTAGCAATGTATCCCTCCACCCATCCATCCCCTAACCCCTTTTACATGTGTGTCTGGTAGCAATGTATCCATCCACCCATCCATCCCCTAACCACTTTTACATGTGTGTCTGGTAGCAATGTGTCCATCCACCCATCCATCACCTAACCCCTTTTACATGTGTGTCTGGTAGCAATGTATCCATCCACCCATCCATCCCCTAACCCCTTTTACATGTGTGTCTGGTAGCAATGTATCCATCCACCCATCCATCCGCTAACCCTTTTTACATGTGTGTCTGGTAGCAATGTATCCATCTACCCATCCATCCCCTAACGCTTTTTACATGTGTGTCTGGTAGCAATGTATCCTCCCATCCATCCCCTAACCCCTTTTACATGTGTGTCTGGTAGCAATGTATCCACCCATCCATCCACTAACCCTTTTACATGTGTGTCTGGTAGCAATGTATCCACCCATCCATCCCCTAACCCCTTTTACATGTGTGTCTGGTAGCAATGTATCCATCTACCCATCCATCCCCTAACGCTTTTTACATGTGTGTCTGGTAGCAATGTATCCACCCATCCATCCCCTAACCCCTTTTACATGTGTGTCTGGTAGCAATGTATCCACCCATCCATCCACTAACCCTTTTACATGTGTGTCTGGTAGCAATGTATCCATCCACCCATCCATCCCCTAACCCCTTTTACACGTGTGTCTGGTAGCAATGTATCCATCCACCCATCCATCCGCTAACCCCTTTTACATGTGTGTCTAGTAGCAATGTATCCATCCACCCATCCATCCCCTAACTGCTTTTACATGTGTGTCTGGTAGCAATGTATCCATCCACCCATCCATCCCCTAACCACTTTTACATGTGTGTCTGGTAGCAATGTATCCATCCACCCATCCATCACCTAACCCCTTTTACATGTGTGTCTGGTAGCAATATATCCATCCACCCATCCATCCCCTAACCCCTTTTACATGTGTGTCTGGTAGCAATGTATCCATCCACCCATCCATCCGCTAACCCTTTTTACATGTGTGTCTGGTAGCAATGTATCCATCTACCCATCCATCCCCTAACGCTTTTTACATGTGTGTCTGGTAGCAATGTATCCTCCCATCCATCCCCTAACCCCTTTTACATGTGTGTCTGGTAGCAATGTATCCACCCATCCATCCACTAACCCTTTTACATGTGTGTCTGGTAGCAATGTATCCACCCATCCATCCCCTAACCCCTTTTACATGTGTGTCTGGTAGCAATGTATCCATCTACCCATCCATCCCCTAACGCTTTTTACATGTGTGTCTGGTAGCAATGTATCCACCCATCCATCCCCTAACCCCTTTTACATGTGTGTCTGGTAGCAATGTATCCACCCATCCATCCACTAACCCTTTTACATGTGTGTCTGGTAGCAATGTATCCATCCACCCATCCATCCGCTAACCCCTTTTACATGTGTGTCTAGTAGCAATGTATCCATCCACCCATCCATCCCTAACTGCTTTTACATGTGTGTCTGGTAGCAATGTATCTATCCACCCATCCATCCCCTAACCCCTTTTACATGTGTGTCTGGTAGCAATGTATCCATCCACCCATCCATCCCCTAACCCCTTTTACATGTGTGTCTGGTAGCAATGTATCCATCCACCCATCCATCCGCTAACCCTTTTTACATGTGTGTCTGGTAGCAATGTATCCATCTACCCATCCATCCCCTAACGCCTTTTACATGTGTGTCTGGTAGCAATGTATCCACCCATCCATCCCCTAACCCCTTTTACATGTGTGTCTGGTAGAAATGTATCCATCCACCCATCCATCCACTAACCCCTTTTACATGTGTGTCTGGTAGCAATGTATCCATCCACCCATCCATCCCCTAACCCCTTTTACATGTGTGTCTGGTAGCAATGTATCCTTCCACCAATCCATCCCCTAACCCATTTTACATGTGTGTCTGGTAGCAATGTATCCATCCACCCATCCATCCCCTAACCCCTTTTACATGTGTGTCTGGTAGCAATGTATCCATCCACCCATCCATCTGCTAACCCCTTTTACATGTGTGTCTGGTAGCAATGTATCCATCCACCCATCTATCCCCTAACCCCTTTTACATGTGTGTCTGGTAGCAATGTATCCATCCACCCATCCATCCGCTGACACCTTTTACATGTGTGTTTGGTAGCAATGTATCCCTCCACCCATCTATCCCCTAACCCCTTTTACATGTGTGTCTGGTAGCAATGTATCCCTCCACCCATCCATCCCCTAACCCCTTTTACATGTGTGTCTGGTAGCAATGTATCCATCCACCCATCCATCCCCTAACCACTTTTACATGTGTGTCTGGTAGCAATGTATCCATCCACCCATCCATCACCTAACCCCTTTTACATGTGTGTCTGGTAGCAATGTATCCATGCACCCATTCATCCCCTAACCCCTTTTTCCCCATTTTTGCACATGCAGTTCAGGTGTCACTTCAACAGTGACAGTGACTGTAAACCTCGGCAATAACACTGTATAACATAGTACTATGGAAGATATGTGAATGCTACCTTTCAGATTAAACTCCCAGTTATTCTGCTGTTAGGAAGGTAATGTCTCTTCTGAGCTCACTTATAATTTCCTTTTGTTTCTTAAGTAATTTGTGCCATATGCAAGTAGAAAATTATCACAATGATTAACACCTGGGCCTATAGGACTGTAGGTAATGGATCAGTAGAGTCCACCACCTGTATTAGTAATGCTGCTTTCAGGACCAATTATGAGACCATTAATGGGACTACATAAAGTGGTTGTGCATAGGGCATCTTTTTAAGGAGCTGATGTGCTCAGTTTTATGAGTACCACATTACATTCTCTATAGCCTTAGGCATCCCCTATATTCTCCTTCATTAAGTTTCAACCTCGGATGTATAGTATGCATGTACAGTTTGCAATGACATTGACATATAGGCGATGTATAGTACTCTGATGTATATTACAACTGTAGGTGTGGATAAGGTGTACCATATATGTGTTCTTCATCTTTCAGTCATTCACAGTATAGCAATTCTAGCCACATGGTCACAGTTTCATTGAAAGTTTTAAAGAAAGAAGTCATTACCAATGATTTTCTTGTGGATTTTTCATCTATCCATATAATATTAATACAGGTCCATTGTGTTAAAGCTAGCCATATGATTCCTGTTATATCTGTTCTCATGAACACTGTGAAATAATTTGCCAGGGTAGTTCCCTTTGGAATGATTATGCACGCAGTTATGTAATGTTGTTCAACCATTTTACATTCATCATACCATTAACTTTCCTGGAATAATTCTATTGATTCACTTTATGACATTCCCATTACATTATGTATGCAGCTGCATACTGTTGATTGACCATTTTACAACCAAACAAATGTATACTGCAGCTGGTATGCATTTTCAGAAACTTTGTCATTTATTTCCATTCTATGTCTACATGGGTCTAAAATATACGCATACTAGTAGTGACTTAGGCATACTAGTATTACATTAATTTATTTTCAATTCATTTTACTGCAATCCTTCCAGAGAGAACTACTAGATAATGTAACGTCAAGCAGTCTAAGATATATGTGTATATAGATATATATATGTGTGTGTGTGTATTTACACAGATATATATATATATTTATATATATATATATATATATATATATATATATATATATATATATATATATTTACTATCAATTTTAGCTACCATCACAATGTTTAACCACTAAATAATGCAACAAAAACATTGCAAGATGAGAATGCTTTGGACCACTTTTCAAACAATTTAAAAAATCCGTACCTTGTGCCATGCTGGGCTGATGTATGGTATTTGCCTTGGTCGTTGTAACGCTGTTATATTAGAAAATGCTTTGCAGAACGTGAATAAAGTGCTTTAAGCTTGTATAGTTTCCAAAGCCCAAAACACAATCCTCTGGTTGTCTTCCGTTGTTATAATACTCCCTCCAATATATCGGATACACGTACGTGACGGTTCCAAATAGACCCTTGATAGGTTTAGATATGGTTGACATACCCAATATTAGTGATTACAGAAGACATGAAATATTGACAACGAAAGAAAGAAGGTGGATAGTACAATTGGGGGCTTTGTTTAAGCCAGGATTAAATGACCATTGGTGATTTATAGGTGGTAACTGTAGGTTATTTTCACATGGGTTAAAGTATATGTATATGGGCAAGGATAAAAATTTTTCCAGTTTATAGATAGATTAAACTGAAGGTTTGGTTATTGTAAATAGGTAATTTTGCTGTTTTCCGAAATATATATTTAGAAATAAAAATAGAAAATACTAAATAAAATTAAAATTTTGTCATACTTTAACATTCAGGATTAAGTGTTAATGTTATATACATTCTTTATATAAACAAACACTAGTTGACATAATGACATTTAAATAGGTGCTGCTTCTTTAAATTTTTGGCAGCCACACAGGGTTATAATCCGGGCCTTGGCGGTGATTACACGCACACTGAAGACGCTGTGAGCGAAACCGGCCACCGGTCTGTGCATCTGTGGGCAGATTTTGCCGAATAAAGTGGTTAAAAGATATTTGCTGTTATATGTTTTATTTTACGAAGAGTGCTGGAACGTTTGTGGATTATATATATATATATATATATATATATATATATATATATATATATATACATATACATATATATAGATATATATAGATATATAGATAGATATATAGATATATATAGATTTATATATATATATATATATATATATATATATAAATATATATATATAGTTGTCTATCAGATGCTCATCAGTACATCGATTCTCATAATGCTGGAAACTCAAAACTTCATAACACACCAAATCCCAAAAGTCTCTAAAGGGCGGGAGGATGACATAATGGTTAAGGTGTGTACCTTAAAGACATAAAGTGCAGGGTTTGATTCTCACATGGGGTAACTGGATAGGCTTCAAATGGCCCAAAAGGGCAGTTAGCCTAAGTACTAATCTGTGAACCTATGAACCTGTCAGGACACAGGAATAAGTGCAAATATGGGTCATGAAGGAGTCAAGTCTGGGAGTTTAGAATACTGTGTTTCCAATATTGTGAGATCCAATGTTGTGATGTCAGTATTGCCAGATTCGGTGCAGGTAATGTCGAACATCTGAAAGATAAGATATATACATATATATATATATATATATATATATATATATATATATATATATATATATATATATGCATATATATATATATATATACATATATATATATATATATATATATATATATATATATATATATACTTATACTTTTTATAAGCCAAACACAGACTACAAAGTTCTATCACTTCACATTTACAAACTGTTTTTTTAAATATTTTAAATTTATTTAATGTGAATATGAATGCATTTCTTTTATTTGATCTTTGAACTAAGGTGCAGGCTTAAATTAAATCACCCAGACCTAGATATATCTGTTTTTTTGTTTTTGCTATAATGATCCTATTGGTAATTTCAGGGCTCCTGGTGGTAAAGATTAAAACCAGGATGAGGGCACAAATTTACATCCATTGCTGTGTTTGTTTCAGAGTAAAAAAAGGTAGAGGAATACATAGAGCTGAACAAAGGTGCACAAAATGATCCCTCATCAATTACTTCAGCTTTACTTCTCTGATGGTTTGTCAGTCTTCACTCCTTTTTGCATAAACAGTCTCTACTATACAATTGTTGTGGTTTCTTTTTTTGTATTGTACCTTTTGTAAATGCACGTTGTGCTTAAGTACAATAATAAGTTGAAAGTAAAGATGGAAGTAAAGATAAACTGAAAAATTATGTATTTATTTAGAAATAAAGCTATTTTTAGTGTCTCTAAAATTTGTTATCTGCTTGGATGTGTAGATGGCTGCTGAGACCATTGTAATATGAAAGAATTGTTAGTCTATTTAATTGCAAGCAAGCTTTAACTATAACAGTAGTTCTAACATTCAAACAGTGAGGGGGGATTATATGTCATGTTATCAATTAGGAGGATGCCAAGAATAATCTGGAATCTGCACTCACAATGTTTTCCAAGACTACAGAACCAATAAATCTAAACCCAGGCATTATAGAAACACTATGTAATTGTATTAAGGGTTAAGAGTAAACTGTTCATTGAGAATGTGCCTGAATTAAGAATTTATCTTTACTAATATTGCCTTATCAAGTTAAATCCTGCAAGCATCTTCATCTAGATAAACCTAAGCAGAGCTGTAAATGGCTTCCCCTATATTCCTGAAGTCTGAAGTTTTCACATGTAAAATTCACAGCAATATAAGTTTGGAGAAATACCAATGCGTATTTCACAGTCTTGAAAGAAAATTAACTAAAAAAACTCAGGCAGGAAAGCTCAGCCTATCTCTATGACTTACAGGAAGAAAGCCCTGAGTCTGGTAGAGTTTATCTGTGTTTGATATTTTTTAGCTCACTCATCCAAGTTGAATGAGACAGTTCAACCTATTGCAGGACACCTGCATATGTCTATAACAATGCCCACAGCAGCATAAGTACTGAAATGTTGCTGCATTGTACAATAAGCTATGAGGGGTTATCCATACAACACTGTATCCCCTTTTGTCAGAACAAATAGTGGTGTCATAAGCCACCACAGGGATGAGTTAGGGCATTTAGAAACCACCCCATGAGCATGATAACCTGCTCACAGCAGCCTGCACTATAGAGCCTAGGCTCTAGTGTGAATTCCAGAGTGGTTTACTAGGCCAAATGCCGTGACTGTCCGGCATTTTATATCGGCAAGACTGAACGGTCCTTAAAGAGTCGTATTTATGAACATTCACAGACCTCCCAACCGTCCCAAATTACTCGGTTTTTACCGAGTTTTGGGGTCCAAATGAAGGGGTGCCACGATTCCCGAGTGGCACCCCTTCATTTTTTTGTTTTTTTTTTTTTTTTTGCTGTTGAGCTGATGTCATCACATGCGCGATGACGCCAGCTCCGTCAGTGCTACCAGCCAGTCGGAATTGAGCTCAACGAGCTCACATCATCATTTCCGGCTGGCTGCTAGCAGGCGGGAAGTGCTTTGAAAATTTGAAAAGAAGCATGCTGGCTTTGTATATTGTTACTGTTGAGAGAAGAATGCTGGCTTTGCTTATGCTGCTGAGAGTGGGAATTTGTATATGTTGGGTTTGCTTTGAGAGAGGGCCTTTTCGGATGAAAACTGCTGACTTTGCTGCTTGCTTTGTATATGCTGCCAAGAGACGAACTTTGCTTCTGCTGCCGTTTTGGATGCTGACTGCTAAGAGAGGGACTTTGCTTCTGCTGCCATTTCAGAGGCTGACTGCTGGCTGGCTTTGGACTTTGCTGGGAATTAGGTAAGGGAAGTGTGTGTGTGTGTGTGTGTGTGTGTGTATGCAGCAAGCACTCCTGTGTTTGTGTGCGTGTGTGTATGCAGCAAGCGCTTCTGTGTGTGTAGGTGAACTGCTGCATATTTATTTAATTTCTCCTGCTGCAAGCCAGTGCAAGGTGAATTGTGTATTTATTTAATTTATCCTGCTGCAAGGTGTCCGTTCTGGGCCGGTCGCTCGCTCTGTTTGATTGAACTGTGTTTATTTAACTTAATTTCTCCTGCTGCAAGGCGAACTGTGCACTTTTTATCTTGATTCCTGCTGCAAGTTGTCTGTTCTGGGCCGCTCACTCACTCCTTTTGAACAAACTGACAAGTCCAGTGACATTTGAACAAACTATGGCTCTATTTATGTATATTTAATTTTGTGTGCATTACATATTTGCTGTGCTGCAATGCTCCTTATGATAGAACAAACTCAAACTATGCATGTATTTATTTGTGCATTTTGAACCTGTCTGGTGTGTATATTTTATATTTGATACTTGCTGTTTTGCTATGCTTCATATGAACAAACTGTGGCTATTTAATTCTTTTGTCTGTTCTTGTTTTCTGGCAAATCAGTGATAACTGAATTCACTAACTAATGATGGCAATCTGTTACATTTAAAATGCGCTCTTAAGTGTACTGTATTATACAAGGAATATAATTTAATAGTCAGGAAGGTGGATCAAAGAACACGTTTCTTGTTTTGTGTGCAAGGGCCAATGATTTGAAAACAGCCCAAAGGTAATCTTTATCCACCATTGGCCAGTTGCATTTTCTTTGGATGTGGTGTGGGTTTCAATGCTGTTTCAATGAATGTGAGTTTCAAGGGCAGAGAAGTTTTAATGCCAAGTCTATTTTCATTGTGAGACGGTATTGCAGATGTCTATTAGCGCAATGTGCTGTAAAATGTAAAAATAAAATCTAACTAATCATTGTAGAAGAAGTAAAGCAGTATGCATGCACACATTAGTGTTTATGGTAAATGGGGAAAAATAACCAAGTAATGGGACATTGGAATGGCTGCAATAGGACTCTGGTACCATATTTTTGGTTGTATGTTCTTCAGTTTCCGTTTGAAAGTTGGTATCCCACAATTCCATTGAAGTGGGTGGGGTTACATAATTGTGTATGCAAATTAGATGTTAATCAGTGTACAGATTTGTACTTATTTTTCATGGGTCTTGTCCAGATTTTTGATGTTTCCAGGTTGAGAGGTATGAACATTCATACAATATTTCTAAAAAATGTGTTAATAATGCTTTGAGTAAACACTTGTTACTGGATTTCTCTTTGCTGTTATTGATCAGGTGAATATTAACCCAGGGGGATGGGATGAGACCATACATTTAGAAGAAAAAGAGATGAAATGGCAGTTGAAATTAATGCAACTGAATTTCCAGGATTAAATAATTATATATCTATACTGCCTGTGCTCAAGCTCAAAGCTATTTTCAGTCATTAATAGGTTTTTGTTCAACATATACTATTTGTTCAACATATTTATGGTAAAGTTTTTAACATATTTTATATATGTCGTAAAACGTGTTTTATTACTGCTTTTAGAGTAGTGAACATTTATATTCATATAAATAATATTTTTTTTTGGTAGATTTTAGGTAGAGTATTTTTAAATTTCATCGTGTTTAATGATATAATTAATTAATTGAATAATTGAAAGATTATGTTAGACGAGTAGTATATAAATGGGGTATGATGAATTGTCTTTTTTTCTAATGCAGTCTACTTTCATTAGATGAAAGCTCTTAACCATTAAAGATGTGTTATACAAGCAGTCCTATGTATTGTGGCAGTTGTTTATTTTTCAAATGAATTCAAGAATAAATGGGCCTTATGTGAGTGAATAGTCTGACTCCCATCCTATAAGGATGGCCACTAGTGGGTTAAAAACACAAAAACATATTTTTTCTAGGGGGCAAGTCATTTACACCAGCACATGTGGGGCTGTACACTCACCATCCTCCTTTATTATCTATACTGACTCCAAGATCACACCATCCAGGAGAAAACCATAATTCACTTTATGTGTAGTTCTGATTGTGCAATGTTTCTGTTCCAGTGAAATATCAACTTATAAAATATAACTATCTGAAAGTTGAGGAAACAGTCCACAAGAGTAACACACTCAATAAACCTGACCTGAACCCTAGACCTACAGGAAAAATATACCACGTATCTATGACAAAAAGAGTTAAGGGGAATGCCCCTGACAGCCATGACAGGCTAATCTTTAGGGATATGCCTGAAACAAACCCGATTTGTCACTCACACCACATAAGAGTACCACAGATTTCAAAGTCTGGAAAAACTCTAATTCTTCTCTGCTATAAGTTTGTAACATACAGTTAAGCTGATAATTTATTTTTTTCATTTTCAAATATTTTTATTGCTTTTCATAAATAGTTTGGAAAACAAACAGAGATTACACAATATATATCATCACTGACCAAATATGAATGATCTAATATGCAAATATGTAAGCAGATGAAAATGTATAACAATAAATCTAAAAAAGAAAACATAACATAACAAATTAAAACTATTTATAAACATGTCTAGCCAGAATAAATAAAACATTTATCTTATACTGATCACATAACTTATTAATGAATATTATTGCCCATTTTCTCTAATATTTCCATTATATTCAACCATGCATTGTAATATGAAGTGATTCTATAAGCTGATAATTTATGATATGCCTGAAATATGCTTATATGTACATTCATACTGCTTCCTAGATACAAACTAATTCCTCACATTCCAGATAACCATTCTCATAGCCTAACCCCAGACTTAGCTATAAGTATGAGAAGTAAAACTGCATTGTTGATTACACATATGTCTGAAATTAGGTTTCTCTAAAAACAGTTGATATATCTTTAGCCATTGCGTAATCCCTCAATCCCACTGTTACCCCTTCCTGATTGTGTTTGCTGTTCAACAGCTTCTACTGTAAGGTCACTGTCCCTGATTTATACTGTCATCACACCTTTATAGCGTTTGTTTTCTTTCTCATAGTTCAGAAACCATTGAGTAAATGTATTTAAGTAGGGGGTGTGAAAGTAAAGCCACTCCACAAATGAAGTTCAGAATGGCTTGTCCTCTGGGAAAAAAAGTGTCACTGTCTGCTGGTGCTCTAAGGACTTGTGCTGTCATTAACAAAACAAAAATATCATTTGAGTGTTTTGAGGTCAGTCATCCCTGAATCTTCACTGACATTTCCCCTTTGTGACTAATTGGGTCTTCAGGATCAGGAAAAACAAATATACCTGGTCATTAGCCTAACCCAAATGAAATTGTTTATAGGGACATGCATAAAATTAGCATTTACCTTCACTCACACTGCCTCTCCAATATTAATCCATCTCTCAGAGTCCATGACAAGTGCATCTCTATCTGTACCCATATACATATGGTGTCTATGGTATGGAATTCACCTGAATTAAGCCTGAGCCATCACTCATACTACATCCCTAATACAAATTAATCTCTCATATTCAAAGACAACTCTGGTCTCAAACCTAACATTAACCCTAGCTGTAACCTTTGAGTTGGAGTCATAGCACTGTTAGGGTTACATTTAGCATTAGGGATACGTTCAGAATTAAATGGGCATTGCAAACTGTGTTTATAATTACAATTGCTGTTAGAACTTCTTTCTGACAGACACATTTCAAAGATGATGGTAGGAATTAATTATACTCATAACTGGTAGATAACCCTCCCCTGTGTGCAGCTACATATGTCCAGAGAAATTTTATTTTAAATTTTCTGACTGTAACATGTTATTAATCTGTGAACACACCCTCACAATGTCACTTCCAGCATTACATCTTTTTAACTAATTATTGTATCTCCATTTGTATTTATGTCAATAGTCACTGCAGAGAGTTTCTCTTTGTTTCTCTTTATAATCTTTGACAATGAGTGCTAAATAATATGCCTCTTATTAAATACTATGTTGCACAATCTTGTTACGAATATAAAAAAATGCATGCTCTCTGTAATGTGAATATATTGGTATAATGTTTAATATCCACTTAACTAAAGCATGTTTCACACATGGTGCTGTTCAATGAGCTAGCTTTGTAATTCACAGGTTTTCAATTATTTTGACTGAAAGATTTTTGTTCACCATGTTATGCAATGTAATTGCATTGCGTTTCTTGGCATTAATACACCCAGGTCATAGCTGAAAGCAGTCCCAGGACTAGTTTGCTTACCCGATTAATGGAGTCTTCAGTTAATAAATTATTTATTAAACAATAAGTGATAACTCAGCAATGAGATATAGCAAACAAGCATGTAGAAAAACGTTGTGTAACATTTACAATAGACAAGAGGATGGACAAGACATCCCTTATATAACTATAAACATAATAACTTCTTTGAAAAGCAAAATAAAAACTCAAGTTTTTATGGCGCCAGAAACATATCTTGAGCCTTCCCACAAAGAATTTAAGTAAACCCCATGTTAAGCATAACATACATGGATACATCCTGCTGCACATTTAAACAATTAATATCATGTACAAGCAAGCTATATATTCTGCTATGACCCATCCTTTCAATCTCAGTACCCACACCCCTTATTATCATTTGCTTTCCATATTTTATTTTACTAATTGAAATGCTAGTACATTTTATTAATATAAAAATGTGGTAAAATGACAATATTTAAACTCAGAATGTAATTGTAGAGAATAATGTATATGATCTTGGTGGAATAGAGAAATTATCTGTAAGCAGAACTCTCTGAAGTCGAAATCTACTTGAGCAGAAATCATTAAGGAAATGTTAACATCTTGGCCACCAACACTGAGAATGCAAGGAGTCAGTTGTTAATTAATTCTACCTTAATTTTAAGGACCTGAACAATGAAAACATCTGCAGATAGACACAACTAGAAAATGGAATCTTCTTAAAGGAAATTTATTTTTGAGGGCTTTCATCCACAAGGGACTTCATCAGAAAACTGAACAAGAACACTAGAAGACAACTTTATAATGCAGACTGACCAATCAGGAACAACAACTGATAATGAAATTAATTAAGACAAATAGTAAAAAAAAGCATTGAATTCACAGCACATAAATAAAACTCAATATAATATAACATGATGTTAAAAAACAATTATAAAAACATTGTATACAAATGGTATCATTTAGATCAGGAAACTTATCAAATTCATCTTAAGCTGCCACGATGTGCCTTTTTTAAGTAGCTGCTTCTTGAAACAACCCTCCCTAAGATCCACAGGTAAATGTTCCAAGACAAGAAAACAGAACTTCTTAAAGGAAACACATGTTAAGGTGTGTCTGTATGAAACGCTGTTGGTATCTTTGCTCTTACTAGCATATAAGTTGTTCTTTAACTCTTTCAGATAAGTTTCTGGTAGTCATGCTGGTATAAAATGCATCACAATGTAAACAAACATAATATAAATCAAACCAGTGGTGTTATAATCAGTGCAGTTTAATTTTAATGCTTCTGTCCATATAAGACAAAGCAATGAACCAGTGGTGTTATAATCCATGCAGTTTAATTTTAATGCTTCTGTCCATATAAGACAAAGCAATGACAGAGCCTTCAAGTATAAAATGACATGCCCTGCAAAAAAAGCACTTAAACATACCCACTTTTTTTATGTGTGCATGCCAAAGGCATCCTAGTATTTGCATTCTCCAACTAATGCGTAAAGTACTTAGACCTTTTTTATTTTTATTTTTTATTTAACATTTGTTGACCGGGAAAGTCCGACTAGGTTCCACAGAGCCTGTTTTCAGCGGAAGCCCGGGGAGAAATGCTCCAGATGCATGTCTTTGGAATGTGGGAGGAAACCGGAGTACCCGGAGGAAACCCATGCGAACACAGGGAGAACATGCAAACTCCACACAGAAGGCACTCCAGCCAAGAATTGAACCGGAGAACCTCTTACTGTGAGGCGACAACGTTAACTGCTGCACCACTGTGCCGCCCTCATTTACACACAAATTTGTGGGAGGGACCCACCATTGTGTATACATCAAGGCTCCCTTGCAGAATTATCCATTTGTATGTGATAATATTTCTAATGCTACTGTTGCCAACAGTCATCTGCAAAATAAAACTAGTGCTGTATTTACCATCAGTACTGTTCTTCTGAGGTACACCCCCACCAAAATAGGAGGAAACTGTCTGTCTCTGTTCTGCTTAATTTCCTCAGCAGTCCTAACCAACAGGGCTAAATCATAACTCCTACAGCTGAATAACATAATAATATCATTCATCCCTTTGGAAAAGTTACTAAAGTCGATGATCAGTCTAGACAGTCAGATCATCTGACCTCTGGAAATATTTTTGTTTCATGTAAGTGGGATGAGAACTAAGGTAATATAAATAAGTGTTAGAGAAACAAGGTTTTCTGTAGATTTCCACTAGGAAAACTATGATTGGCAGCATCCCAACTATCTACCACATCTAAATATGGAACACTTTATCCTACTTGGTCCAAGACAAAGCTTAAAAGTTAGTACTATTATTAATGTCATTAACAAATGCGTTTATCTGATCTGAAGAAGCATCAGTAATAAAAAACAGGTTATCCACAAACCTCTTATATATCTTAACATGCCTTTCAAAAAAATGGAATGTTTTTTAAAAGTTGGGTCTCCTACCACCCTATGACAAGGTTAGCAAAAGTGGGTGCTTGTTGTTTCTGATTGGTTAGTTTGCATTATAAAGTTGTCTTCTAGTCAGTTGTTCATTTTTCTGATGAAGTCCCTTATGGATGAAAGCGGTGAAAAAAATAAACTTCCTTTAAGAAGATTCCGTTTTCTTGTGGTGCCTATTTGCGGATGTTTTCATTGTGCTATACATCATGTGAGTGGTTTGTGTTAATTTTGAGGACTGTGAGTACTTCTGGGTTGATCCACTTTGAAGTTATGGTGACAATGTAATTAATGTGGTAGGAGATGAGAAGAGTTCTTCCACTACTGTGTGCAAAAGTCCATTGTTAAGATATAACTGAGAGCAATACAGAACTGCAACAGTACACAAAAAAGGAGTGCATTAAAGTGATTTATCCTATGGGGAAGTGGGGAAAGTGATTACAGATAGAAAGAATGAAAAAGAAACTGAAAATATAAGAGGGCTGGAGAAAAGGGGGGTCAGAAGATGAGACACTTCTGATAAAGTGGAAAAACTTGAAGAGGAAAATTAGTTGAATGTATATCGGGAGATGCTGGAGAAGGAGTACATGTATTATACAGGAAATGGAAAAGGAGAAAAGGTGGGCAGTTGAGAAAGGGGAAGCTGATGTGTTTTTATCAAAAAGCAAATTGTAAGTCTGCTAGTTTGAAACTAGTACAAAGAAGAACTTATCCCATTTTCTTAGTGACTACTTCAGTGGTACAGTGCCAAGCTGAGATAGAATTCTGTACCTGTGTGTGTGTGTGTGTGTGTGTGTGTGTGTGTGTGTGTGTGTGTGTGTGTGTGTGTGTGTGTGTGTGTGTGTGTTTGTGTGTGTGTGTGTGTGTGTTAGGAAATAGCTTGTACTGGATTTGCTAGAATTTGCTTGTAAATAGATTCTTCAGAAGAAACAAGGCCCAGGTAATAGTGACATTGCATTTCTTGGCTAAGTGTAGGGCTTTTGATTGCTTTGTTTTGTTTTTTTTTTTTTTATGCTTTGGTCCACTAGAGTTCATGCATGTGATCTAAGAACTTTTCTGGGTTCAGAATGTGGCTGAAAAATGTTTTAACTTCTTTTGCAGTTTTATACGATGAACTTTTTGATCCAAAGAATTAGATTTTTTAATTATTGCAGGCCTATTCTGCAAAAGAACAACACAGTTAATGTTTATGCTTACGTTTTGGCATACTTTCTGACTAGGTGTGCATTTATATTAATAAAAAAGCATCTTCAGAGTGCTCAAAAGGCTGAAGGGTGGCTCTATATAATTGTACAATGGCCAGGTATATAATAATGCACATTAGACTGAAATGAACATTCTACAAAGTCAGTTGAGTTGGGGAATTGTTGTTGCCCCAAGGTGAAGCAACTCTAGAATTGACTATATCATATCTGGGCTGTAAGAAGGTCTGGTACACTGCTTGAGTTAGTGTGACAGGTAATGTGTTGTGGTTGTCATAGTGGAAGTGCTGGGCAGTCACTAGCAAGCCTTTGTTTTAATGTGTTTTTGCTGTTTTGTTGCATTTATCCCTTTACTTTCAGCAGGGATCCTTTTTCACACTCCCTGATTGTTATTGACCTATTGACTCTTGTGGTCTTTGAGGGATACTCTTCACGGTGAGCAGCTCAGTCCTGTAGACCATCCATACACAAGTATTTTGCAAGTGTTGTATTCCTGGCCATTGCTGCTGAAGCACAGAGTCTCAATATCGAATAACTGTTTTATTTGCTCTACTCAATTGTATTGTTTTTCTCTGTCTCTCTAACTGGCCTATTCAGTGCACTCTTTATGTAGGGAAAAGTTCACAGCAAACTCTTAAGCGCACTAAAGTTAAACTGAGAAAGATATGTGAATGAGAGACACAAGTTAACAACAGTGAGGCAGTAAGGTACTGAAACATGAGGGTGAAGTAGAAAAGGACAGAGGGGACTGAATTTCAGTGGTGCTATTGCTGAAATGCTGAGAAACAGTAACTCACTTGTAGGAGAGGGAATGCTGCATTTAGGCAGGAGGCCAAGAATAATGTATCCAGTCTGGCAACAGCTTCAAGGTGGGGAAGTCATTCTGCAGCAGCAAAGGAAATGCATGGAGAAGCATGGGAAAAAGTTAATGTGATCTCAACAAGGGCAATAAAACACAAAAAAGAATGGGACAAGATGGATACTCAGTATAATTCTACAAAAGGGGGGTAGCAATATGAACAACACTAGTGGAGCAGTATGAGAGGATTAGCATGATGGCTAAGATATCAGACTTGCTGAGAAGGATTGGAGTAGTGATTGTTCCACAAGAAGGGGGAAGGAGGAAGTAAGCAGCAATAGATAAATCTCATTCTTAAATATGGGCATAAAAATACCTGCAGAGATACAAATTAGGTAATTTGTTCCTAAAGATAATTCAAGTGAGAAAGAACAGATTCATGGTGATGAGAAAAGCAGAGATAAAATGGTGGGCCCTAAAAGATTCATGGGGAAGATGGAGCAAGAAACAGCAATAAGTATGGCCTTTTTTGTGCTCCAGAATGTGTTTAACACAGGGACTGGGAGCACAAGAAACAAGAACCATGGGTGATACATTTATAAGACAGATAAATGCAATTTACATGAGTCTAGAAAATAAAATAGTAACAAAGAGGTGTAGACCTAAACCTGTGAGACTACAGTCAGAAACCAGATGAGGGGCCTGCTGTCACTAGGTCTGTTCATACTCATCACAGCGGAACTAGCTCTAAAGGTGAGGAGTAGCTAGCATAGCTAATAGAGACCAGTGGCACAGAAATCAGAATTTCTGCTATTAATGCATGATGGATGACATAGATAGAGCAACAGTGAAAGAAATGAAGGTATTTGTAAGGCTTGATGAGGCATCAGGGTTATGGTACAACAAGAAAAGACAGTAATGGTCAGGATAGAAAGAGAGAAAGGCAAGGAGGTAAAACCATAAAAGCAGCAGAGCTCTTAAAGCACCTAGCATTTCTGGAGAGGAACATGGTCTCAGAAATCATTCAGAATAACCCAAAGGAAACAAGAATCAACATTTGCAGAATGACAGAGAGTGGAGGGGCAAGACATACACCCAGCTGGGAAGGTGAATACAGTAAGAATGATAGTGAGTTTTATAATAACAAACTCCTTAAGAAACTCAGCAGGAGACACTGCAGAACAGTATAAAAATTGGATAGAGACAGGCGAAGGGGAGGAGAGTTGTGAGACACAAACTAGGACCAAACAGGCAAAAAAGAAGGGAAGTATAGTGCCCCACCCATAACATCAAATGCTGATGAAATCAATATCGTGAGATGGAGTGAAGAAGGAGAATGATAGGAAGACGGCCATAAAGGAAGTTCCAATGAGAAATGGACAGAAATCAAAAGACAGAGACAGAGGAAACATGAAGAAGGAGGAAAGGCAAAAAATGAATGTGGGAATGTAGGAGAGTCAAGAAAAAGAAGACTTGGAAACCCTACAGATATATAAGGCAGGAAAGGGAAGAGGCAACAGTGAAACGAATGAAGATGGATGAGAGACACGTCAGCAGGGATAGAAATAGGTAACCTTGATAGACAAGGAGATGCATCAGGCACATGGAATACACAGAATCAGAAAACAAACATTGAGGGCTATTCACAAATGGTACCTTACACTAAAAGGGGTGGCAGTAGAAAGAAGAAATACTCCAAAATGCTGGTGATGCAGCAATGAGGGAGATGGGATGGTGCATACATTCTCAGGTTGCAGCTAGGCACACAAGATGGGGAAGAAAGCTCTAGACACATGAAAGGCAAGCTTCAACAAAAAAGAAAAAGAAACAGAAAAACCGTGGAGGTGCTACAAGTAGGGTTTAGCAGTTGGTGAAAAAGAATGGGGGAGCAGGAAGAAGAAAATCATAATGGTGCTCAGCAGTGAGCTAAAGAGTGTGCTGGCACAAAACTGGAAAAAAGAAATGACCATAAAGATGGAGAACATATACAAATAATTCCTGGATGTGACAAGAAGATGTAAAAAAGCAAAGGTACTGAGGGAGTGGGGAGAAGAGTAAAGAGAACAATGGAAAATAAAAGAACAGTGATCTTCTTTTCATTTTTTGCCTCTCCTCCTTCTTCATGTTTCCTCTGTTCTCTTCTCAGGCTTTGTGCCCACTGAATGGCGCACCAAAATGGTTATCCCACTCCAAAAAGGGGGAGCCACGATGGACCCCGGGAACTACTGCCCCATTAGCCTGATGAGCCTGGTCTGCAAGGCCATGGAACGTATCATCGTGGAACTCATAAACAAAGACATTGGTAATCTTCAAACTCTGGACCCTACCCAGTTCGGATTTGTAAAAGGCAGATCATGTCTCCTAAACCTGATTGACTTCTTTGAAGCAGTCAACAAAGCCATAGATGAGGGTAAGGTGGTTCACACTGCTTATCTAGATCTCGCCAAGGCTTTCAACACCATCCACCACTCTGGAATTATAGATAAGCTCACTAAACTAGGTATAAATCCCTATGTCACAAGATGGGTTGCCAACTGGCTCATGAACAGAGCCCACACTGTGAAATTAGCAGACTCCAAATCCGACTTCAGACCAGTGACAAGTGGAATACCACAGGTTTCAGTCCTGGGTCCTCTCTTGTTTTGTATCTACTTCTCTGAAGTACAGGCTAACACAAAAGGTCTTTGGCTAACAAAGTTTGCAGATGACTGCAAACTAGGAGCCATAATCAAAACTCTTAACGATGTGGACATACTACAAAACGGCCTCACTGAGACAGATGCCTGATGTCAAAGTCATAGCCTGAAGCTCAATACCAAAAACTGTATTGTCATCCCCTTTGGTAAAAACTCTGTACCGATGAACTACCACATAGCTGGCAGTATACTTAATACCGAAAATGTGATAAGAGACCTTGGGACACAGGTGGACAGTAGTCTCTCCTTTGATAATCACATCACCACAGTGGTCAGAAAATCCTTCTACATGACTCACCTCATCACAAAAGGTTTTTCATCCAGAAAAAAAGAGGTAATTGTTCCCCTCCACTCATCACTCATTAGACCCATTATAGAGTACAATGCCCCTTTTGGTATGTACCTCACAATACATCTACAACAACTGGAAAGGCCACAGAAATACCTCACAAAGAGGATTACTGGCCTCAAACAGATGCCCTACACAGACCGTCTCAAAAAACTCCAGCTTTACTCCATCGCATATCGCCTACTCAGTGGCGATCTCTGCCTAACATACAAAGCTATGTCAAACCCAGAGCTTTTGGACATGCTCCTCTTAAGGAAATCCCAATCCCTCCAAACTACATGCTCTAGGGACCTAAACCTTGTCACCACAATAAACAGAACATGCTGGAGGGATAGATTCCTATCCCAGAGACTTCCCATACTCTGGAACAGACTACCTATCTATGTCAAACAGAGCTCCTCATTAGCACTGTTCAAGAAAAATCTTGATGATTAGATGGGAAATAGGAAACTCACCCCAGGGATCACTTCTGTGACTCTGCTCGACAGGGGCACAGGAAAATAATTTTCTTGGGTGGCGAAAGCCAGGGTACATTTTTGGCTAGGCTTATATAGGCCCTAGGGCCAATAGCCTAGTACCTACCTATGAACCTATGACAGAGGTAGTGGGATACCACAGATGAAGGGTCAGAGGTGATGGGGCTAGAACCATATTTAAACAGGAAATTACTTGTATGAATATAAAAGTTTGCCATGCATGAGATTTTACAGCATGAAAATATGGCAAAAATAAATATTATAAAAAATGTTTTATGTTTGTGAAGCCAGGGTTAATGCCATGCTAAAGAGAACAGTTA
The DNA here is from genome assembly GCF_019279795.1 of Protopterus annectens. Classification (NCBI taxonomy): domain Eukaryota; kingdom Metazoa; phylum Chordata; order Ceratodontiformes; family Protopteridae; genus Protopterus; species Protopterus annectens. The sequence continues at coordinate 1,755,121,713 of NC_056726.1, forward strand.
AATGCAACATATTATATGTTTCTCTTCTCTTTTTTTTTACTTGCAAGCAGAATTTTGTTCTAATTAGGAATGTATGGCTTTTATCTTTTTGAATATAAAGTTTGCAGTCTTTCTTGTGAATGTAACACACACACACACACACACACACACACACACACACACACACACACACACACACACACACACACACACACACACACACACACACACACACACACACACACACACACACACACACACACACACACACACACACACACACACACACACACACACACACACACACACACATGAAAATACCAGGAGCTACCTTTTAAGATCTAATTGCTAATAGATTTAATGAGTAAGAACTCAATAAGTCACACCATGGTTCCAATAAATGGAAGCAGACTCAGAGGTGCATTGTCAGTCTTTATTGTTGCTTTAGTGAGGAAAAGAACTATTTTTTAGGCCAGCAACATGATGATGATGTGATAAACACTGGGGGCTGGATAAAAGCATTGTATGACTGTATACCACACCAAGAGGGGATGAGCATATTTGAAGATATGTTTTTTTTGGACAAGACTCTTACACACGCAGAAAAGGTTGCTATAGTGGAATTAACAGACATAGTACTGAAGTACAACTTCATCATTTTCAACGGAGAATACTACCAACAAATAAAAGGGGTAGCAATGGGTGTAGCGTGCGCACCCACCTATGCCAATATTGTACTAGCAGGATGGGAATCCAGTTTCATCCTGAATTCAGAATACAAGCAATATTGGTCCTTATATAGACGCTACCTTGATGACATTGTAATTTTCTGGACAGGAGGTAATGAGAAATTAATTGAATTTCTTGACTACATCAACAACACTACTAACTTCTTGAGGTTCACGCACACTACCTCAACAGACAGGTTGCAATACCTAGACATTGAAGTGTACAAGAATGGGAACAGTAGAGATCTGGAGACTAAGGTATTTAGGAAAAGCACCTTTTGTAACTCTTTTTTGCACTTCAACAGTGCACACCCTCCACACTGCAAAAAGAACATTGTCAAGGGGCAGTTTGTGAGAGGGTGTCGCATGACGAGCAGGGATGAAGACTTTTTACTTGAATGCAACACCTTGGAAGGTATGTTCTGCGCAAGAGGATACCCACCTGATTTCATCAAAGATATAAGAAAAGAGGTTGAACAAAACAGACCAACAAAATTTAAGCCTATAAAGGGTTGCGTGACAAACATTATGGATTCTACTAAAGAAGCGGACATTACTGCGAATCACATTAACATCAATAAGAATAACAAAAAAGAAGAATCTGATTACCAATCAGCTCTAGTTTTAGAATTCAACCTGTTCAATTCCAAGGTGAAAAGAATATTTCAGATTGAGTGGGACAAATTTACAACCTTTTCGGATATCCCTAACATAAAGGAAAGGATTCCAAAAATAGTCTACAAGAATGCACGCAGCATCAAAAAATTATTAGAAAACAATAAAAATAATGACATTAATAATACTCTTGACAAGTCAGCTTCTAGAAACACCATTAATGGAACTTATCAATGTGGACGCTGTAAACAGTGCCAATACATCTCTAACAAAAGAGAAATATTTTTAGAAGCTAGGGACATGAATATCCACAGCACAGGATACTACAACTGTGAATCCCAGGGAGTAGTATACATGGCTATGTGTTCCAACTGTAACTCCTACTATGTTGGAAAAACAGAAAGGGTACTGAAAAGAAGAATATATGAACACCTCTACGAGATACTCAAGAATAAAGAAACAAACGCCCTATACAAACAAACAAAAATTTGCAAACATTCTAAATTTTCTTTTTTTGTGTTGGAGCAGGTGAAAAAAGAAATTAGAGGCGGCCCCTGGGAAGAATGGCTTGAGTTTAAAGAATTATGGTGGCAAATATTATTAGAAGCCACCAAACACCCTGGTCTAAATGAGTGTATCTCATTATCCCCTGTGCTGAAACTGAGAGCAGCCAAAATATAAATTCAAACATGTAGTGATTTAAAACAAACAGTAGATGGTGCTAGTGCTATCACAATCAAATTTAGTTCCTAATCAAAAAACATTATCTCAGTATATACACATTGTGATACGGACTTATTAAGCTTTTACTGTATTTATTTATTTATTTGAATAAATTATTAAACTATTTATTTAGAACAGCATGATTAATTGTTTTAAAAGTTTTAAACTTTAGAATATGTTTCAATAGGATTTCATGATATTATTCATTACACACAGATTTCCTCTTTTTAATGAGCCCCATTGTTTTCATTGGCTTAGGTAGAATGCAAATGATTTTACTGGCTATTTTTGATCTTAATTTTACTACAAAATGAGCAATGAAACTTGATTTAATTGTCTGATGAAGTCTTACTGCTGAAGTGGACGAAAACGCATTGTCCTGTTTAAAGTGTTTATCTGTTGGATTACTTGTGGTTTTATTGAAGATCTAAATAAAGTGCGGTTTTTCTTGGTGCGCTACTTCCATTTTTTGTGATTTTATGCTATGCTATACTATGACACCCAGACTATCCTGACTTGTCTGTGTGATGTATTAATTTACCTAACTTAAAATAGCTAAGGATATTATTTTTGTAGTATGGTATAACTGGAGAGCTTAACTATCTGGAGATTATTTTTCTGTATGTATCCTTCATATTTTTTATTTATCTGAGAGTGACAGCTTATATATTTTAATCTGTACTTGCACAAGTTTATTTAATATCTAAGTAATGTCCGCTTATTAACCTTTAAGCTCATGTGGCTGATATCCATTATTTATTAAATATACATGAATGCACTGTTGTTTATCTGAGAAGAGGCTGAGCTATATTTACACTGGTAATTAGCTGTGTGGCACATTCTTCTATTATATGCTTAGGCCACCTACCAATAAAAGATATTAATTCTATCTTTATAGTTTTCTTAATTTAAAAGCAGTAGGTAACTGGCAGTCATTGGCCTGCAAGGGGTGTGGCAATAGTACCATCCCATGCAATAGGTAATTGGAGAATTCTGCCAGCCTTCCCCAGAAATTGTGTGTGTGTGTGTGTGTATGTGTGTGTGTGTGTGTGTGTGTGTGTGTGTGTGTGTGTGTGTGTGTGTGTGTGTGTGTGTGTGTGTGTGTGTGTGTGTGTGTTTATGAAGCAGTAACTGTAGGTAACGGGCACTAGAAGTCATTGATTCACAGAGAGAGAGATGATACAAGTGTATCAGGTGCTTGGCCAATGACTTACCTCTGTAAGTTTCCTGTGTACAATCCAGTCTGTGAGTGGAGGTCAGATGCCCATACTCAGAACAGCTATCTATTCCCATTATGCTCTTATTGTAAGTCTATACTTTGTAAATTAATTATCGAAACAGACTTGTGCGTACTTTCTTGCTATTATTTCACACTTGGATGGCAGTGATGAGATTTAAACCCCACTGGTGCCTGACATATTGGTGTCACAATGGATATCCTTCCATCTGGGTGTTACATTGGTAACAGTGGTGCATTTCTTCTGTCATATTTTGTGGCAGGGGTGTCATACATTACATCACATTAGTTAAGAGTTTTTCTGTTGTAAGAAATATTCTTAAACCTATCTCCTAAAAAAAAGCATCTGCTTTCATTCTCCTATATAAAACATTGATAAGACTATAATCAAATACAAGGACACATTTGTGTATACACTGCTTATGCCTTCCAAAACTTAAAAATAGCTCAGAGATGTTTTATCATAATAATCTAATATGGAAGAAATCTCAATTATTCCATATTCTATTCTGCTTATTACTGCCTACTTTTATAAATATGAGATAAAGATCATATCACATCATAAAAATAAATATCAGCAAATGTGTTAATAATGAAAAAAAACAATGTCTGAGTGAGCCTTATATAATTATCCTGGATTAGAAACCAAGAATCATGCTTTTTTATATGATAAGTAAAGTGTAATCTAAAATTAGAATATTTCCCCTTTTAAATAAGGAGATTGCTGGATTATTTTGCAATACTACTAAAAGCAGAGGTGCCAAAAGCTGTTGAAGCCTGGGGGGGGGGGGGTGGGGGGGTGAGAGAGGCACTTAGTGATCTAAAAAGGGCAATCTTTTAAAACTATTTATTACCACAACATAGGTTCACTTGGAGGACATTTTAAGCTTAGCCAATGTCCCTTTTGGTGCTTGATTTAACATTTCCTGTTTGGTCTTGCCTATCCCATGGCTGTTAATTGTATATCAGCACTAGTGAGAATAAATGGGATCATACTATAGATAATTTGAGGGGACCCATGTAAGGGATGCAGCATTTAGGAACTGCCACTATCCATTAGTGGTATGAGGGGCAATCCTGGAGTACATTTTCTATTACCCATCCTTAGATCCAAGTTGCATTTGAATGAGGACAGGGATGAGATTTGTTTTACTTGAATGGATAGTCTGTTCTGGAACAGTGGTAGCCTCTGTGATATATATCCATCTCTCCACAACATTCAGTTTAGATACCTGGACTGAGTATTTCTGATGCCATTTGACTTGCTGATGTTCAGTAGGTCCATCTATATTAAGTCAGAGGATGCCTTGTATACTAGACATGTCAACTCTAAGCACTCTGTAGGATACTGAGTATAGTGATAAATCTTTGAGGTGTTCCACACAAGCCCTATTGTTTAGGAATTGTATAATTTTAGTAAGGTATCTCTGTGGGTATTCCAATTGTTGCATGGGTCTGGACAGATACATGCCAAAGTGGGCATTATACAAAATGATTGACCTAATGAGGGCTTTGTAAAGGGGGACAATAACATCTCTAGATCTAGTCACAATCAATTTGTTTATAAGCTGTGCAATATAGAAAAGCTTTCGTATGACTCTGGGCACATATTGGTCAAAAGTTATGTCACTGTACATCCCAAATGCCAAACAACTAGATCAGTTCTCAGGGGGGCATTTTCAATTTGGCAGTTCCCTGGAGTAGATGACTTCCCAAAGGATAGGATAATGTATTTCTTGGAGTTTAGTTTCTATTCATGATTCTGGCACCAGTTATTCTTTGGGACAAACCTTCCTGCATGATGGTTAAGTCATTTGGGGGTTCAATAACTGCTCCTAGCTTGCAGTCATCTCAAACTTAGTCGGCCAAAGCCCTTTGGTATTTCCATTTACTTTTGAGATTTATATGCCAAACATAAAAAGTCTCAGCACCGAACCCTGTGGGACTCCATTGGTGACTGATCTCTTCCCCTATTTTGATCTCCTGCATCCTGTGAGCAAGCATACGTGTATGCATTTTTTTATTCACATTCCTGATTGTATTAACCTCTATTAAATTATATTCCTTGTATAATACAGCGCCACTTGTTAGAATGTGTTTTAAATTTGTAGTTTGGGACAGTCTTCTAGTAAGCAATGAAATAAAATGTAAGAACCAATAATGACAAAATTACCCATTTCAGAAAATTTCAACCATAAAAGGCTACTCAAACTTCTGTCATTACAATCCCCCAGTATCAGTAAATATGCAAAATATCTGCAGAAGTAAGTCATCTGAATCATTCCATATTATCTGTATCTAATGAAGAGGTTGCTGCTAGCAAACAATTTTATATTTCATAGTTTTATCTGCAAAAAAAGTGCCTGTTGCCCTTGAAGAATAAATTGCCTATGCTACATTAAAAAAAATGAGAAGCTAGTAATTTTGCAATGGGGAATGGATGGCAAACTGATAACAGAAACATAGTTACTAGCTAACCTTCCAAAGGAGGACATTCATAGTACTGCAGCATCCACTCCCTTTAAAGTATAACAAAGTATAGTATTAATGACCCATCTGCATACTGTGGGAGTAGAACCCACAGGCTTCTGCATCAAAAGCAAGTATACGATCTTTTGTGCTACTAACAGCACAAATGACAGTATCTAAACTTCTCTTGCCCTGAAGCTCTCAGCTCCTTGCAAAATCCACTTGACAATCAACTAAATCTCTCAACTTCTCAGCACAAGAAATCTAAAAAAAGCCAAAATTTATTGGGGGGAGGCCCAAAACCAGGGACACATTTTAAATATTGCTTGTATAATCATAGAAAGTTGCTAAAATAAAGTGTTATGTGTTACCATGTGTTTTCTGAAAGATAGGAAGACTGAAACTTAAAGGGCTATCATTCTTTAGTGGATTCAGTTCTCACTGATTTGCCAGAAAACCACAAATTTTAAGAGGAACAGACCAAAAGTATGACTCAAATATTCTGTGAAAATCTGGAAAGTTGAGAGCTATGGACTCAACTCCCTGAATCACAAGTGGAGGTATTGGTGGATAATTCAGGCTCTTGTTTGAGCCTGAGTAACACTAACCAGGTATACCTAACTGGGGCATTTTACACACACACACACACACACACACACACACACACACACACACACACACACACACACACACACACACACACACACACACACACACACACACACACACACACACACACACACACACACACACACACACACACACGCACACACACACACACACACACACACACGCACGCACACTCATGCACGCACACACACACACACACACACACACACACACAGACAGACACACACACACACGCACACACACACACACACACACACACACACACACACACACACACACACACACACACACACACACACACACACACACAAACACATATGGGAGCAGCATAACTCCTCCAAATAAAAGAACTAAACTCTCATTACTGGCATGACTCTGGCAGCATCAATGAAACAGTGGCAGCACAACTGCTGTAACAGAACAAAAAGAGAACAAGAATAGCTAGTTTAGTTAGTTTAACTTCCACGTGTGAATCCATGTTAGCATGAAAACTCCACTTCATTATTTTTTCCCGACAGGTCTTGCAACTGGAAAGTGGGGGGGGGGGGTTCCCCCTCCCCCTGGCTCTATGTTTCCGGCACCCATGACTAAAAGAAACTAATCCAGTAAACAACAATAAAGGAAATAACTTAGTAAGAGATCCTATATTTCAATCAATATATTATGGATACAAGTCACATATAACCTCTTAGTGAGATTTAAAACTTCTGATCCTAGTATAATATAACCTTGCAAGATCAGAAGGAGTTGAGGTGTGTGGGGAAATGGTCTTCACAAAATAAATGTGTTGCAATTTTGGTGAACACAGAGAGGAAAACATTTATTTAATTCCACATGTTTTTGACAAATATGCATTTGATAAATGAAATCAGATTATTCTGTGTGGATAAAAATACCTTCTCCTAGGTGTAAGTGTAGAGTAGTACGCACATGCTATGACAAGATAGCCTCATCATTTTTACACAGATGGAGAAGACTGGTGGCCCAGAAAGGCTCCTTGAGGCATTCAGTTCAAGTTCTATGGCTAGATGTACTTCCCTGCTGCAACTATACAGTTCCCAATTATGCTGAAACTGGCTTTGAACCAGGAGAGATGGAGCATCCCAATGTTGTCCTTTACATGTCTAATCATTAGCAGTCAATAATCTGAAATCAAAAGCACTGGCTATGTGCAAGAATATAACTTCAACTTCTTTCCATTTTCTCAGTCTAGGACAATGAAAGTCTCCAGAGCCATGGACAAGGGTAAGGAGGTCCACACAGCCTATCTAGACCTTGCCAAGGCCTTTGGCACCACCCCCCACTCTGGAATCATAGATAAACTTACTACGCTGGGCATTAATCCCTACGTCACCCAATGGGTTGCTAACTGGCTTACTGATAGAACCCACACTGTAAAAGTAGCCAACTCTAAATCCAGCTCCAGACAAGTGACAAGTGGAGTATCTCAGGGTTCAGTCCTGGGACCGCTCTTGTTTGGCATCTACTTCTCTGAAGTACAGGCCAGCACTAAGGGACTCTGGATAACAAAGTTTGCAGATGACTGCAAACTAGGAGCCATTATTTAATCTCCAAATGATGTGGATACTCTGCAAAAGGGCCTTACAGAAACAGATGCTTGGTGCCAGAGCCATGGGCTCAAGCTCAATGCCAAGAAATGTATAGTTATCCCCTTTGGGAAAAAACATGTACCCGTGAATTACCATATAGGTGGCAGTACACTAAACACCGAAAGTGTGATAAGAGACTTAGGGACACAGGTGGACAGTGGTCTCACCTTCGATAACCACATTGCCACAACAGTCAGGAAATCCGTCTATGTGGCACACCTCATCACTAAGGGCTTTTCATCCAGAAAAAAGGAGGTCATTGTCCCACTGTACTCATCCCTCATTAGACCCATTATATAATACAACGTCCCGTTTGGTATGTACCTCTCAAGACAGCTGCAACAACTGGAAAGGCCGTAGAAATACCTCACTAAAAGAATCACAGGCCTAAAGCAGATGCCCTACGCTGACCGCCTTAAAAAACTCCAGCTATACTCTGTCGCATATCGTCACAATAAACAAAACATGCTGGAGGGATAGGTTACTGATCCAGAGACTCCCCGGACTCTGGAAAAGATTGCCCATACATGTCAAGCAGAGTGCCTCTTTGGCCTTCTTCAAAAGGAACCTTGATGACTGGACGGGAGAAAGGAAATTCACCCCGGGGATCACGTCAGTCACCCTGCTAGACAGGGGTCCAGGGAAGTAAATAGTGTGGGAAGAAATAGTCAGGGAATTGTTATGGCTAGGCTTGTATAGGCCCTAGGGCTGATAGCCTAGTACCAACCTATGAACCTATGATAAGGTGTCACAATTTATAGGCACACATTAGGTAGGTGATTTACTATACTAGTGCAGTGCAGGGGTAAGCATACTAGCTTTCTATAGTCTTGGGATCTATCTATCAGATGGTTTATTTATTTATTGACATTTAGTTAACCGGGTTGGTCCAGCTGGGCCAGGAGCTCATTTTCAGTGGATACCCGAGAAGAAAAGCTCCAATTACATACAGATTAAGCATACATAACAGTTTAACATGCATAATAGTATAGTGTACAATTTAAAAACAATCCATTAAATTGGCAAAAACACTACATAATTTTACTTTTTAATTTTAATAAACACTTTATAAGTATTTACAATGGACTGACAATGCAGGTGGCCCATAGTGTGGGTTAGCCTACATGTGGAAGATGTTCTTATGATTTTGTTTTTTCAGTGCAGTTTTAGCACCATTGTGGTGTTGACAAGAGGTAGATGAGGGAAATAAGAACCGTTACATAATGTTGTCAACTGTAGCAGAAAAAGTGTTGCTTAAGGCACGTGTTATCTCTACATTATTACTGCTCTGTTTGGCATTGGTTGGCTACCCACTGTTTGTGTTTAGCAGGTTTTTATGCCTTTTAGTAGACTCTTGGGATCTGACTTCACAATTCTAGTTATAGGTTGCTTCTTTTTTTTTACCTTTGTTTGATATAGAAGGTTGCATATTCCTGGAAAGTTTATTGGTTGCCATTGGTTTAACTCCGTGTTCTGTTCCTGTCTTTTTTTGCTAGCCCCAATACAGGGCACCATTTAAGAAGGAAAGCCTAATTAGAGTTGTGTTTATCTTGCTTGTCAGTTCTACCAAATACAATTAAGGAAGTGATGCTGAAGTAACTATAAAGGTTCATCTTTGTTGTAGATATGAGTCCCTTCACTTGGTGTATCTGGAATGATACTGGGTGCTCTTAAATGTGAGGGACTTTTATAACCATTCACTACAGTTTGTTTATAGCCCTGATTTTTTTTTTCACAAATTTTGTTGAGAGTTGGATGGTTTTGCTTTATCTTTGTGACTGTGTCTCTGTTATACACTGCATGCTTATGTGTGTGTGTGTGGTGGTGGTGGTGGGGGGGCTAAAATAAGGTGTCTGTAATGCTTGTTTCTGCCTGATTTCAGAAAGTTAGTCATAAAAGAATGAGTATTTCTTATTTAACAACTTTATATTTAAAAATAAAAAAAAAAACATTATTTGATTTGAGAGAGCTTAAGGAACAATAGACTCCTGAGAAACTGTTAAGCAGATAATACATTTGCAGTGGTCAACTGATATTGCTTAACATTTCTGCTGATAACACATGATGTAGAGTTGATTTACTGCACATTCAGGTTTCTGTTATGTAAAGTTTACCCTGAATAGGTTTCCTGACTTCCATCTTCAAGGTGGTAGGCATCTCCCTTTCTCTCTCTCTCTCGCTCACCTTGAAAGGCCTAGTATTTGAAGACCTCTAAACATAATGTCATACTGTCTTCATGATACTAATCTGTCATGGGCAGCAACCATAGAAAACATTTATTAGCTGCACTGCAGTACATTCTGCCAGTATCTCAATACACAGAGGGACTTACAACATTCATATTTAATATCAGGTTAAGATTTCCTGTAAGGTGAAATCCATTAACAAAAGGGACTGTCCATACAGAGCTCAACAGATGCTACTCAGACCATTAAAGGAATGTGCTAGTATACCATGAATGACCTTTCTGCAGAAGAAGCTCCCATTTCCCTGGTGTTCAGTATCCTCAGAGTTGTTTTATTTAGTTGGGGGTACTGGGGACAAAGTCTATTACATCAGTGCTTTTGTGAGGGTACCTTACCTCATCTTGTGATCACCATACCTGACTTCCATTCTAAGTTTTTTTTTTTTTTTCAAAATCAAGCAGAGTTGATACATTGAGGTTCATAACTCTGACATGAGACAAACACAATTTAAACAGCAAGTACAGTGGCCAGCATGCAGGTAACTTAGCAGAGTCAGAGATAATATGAAACTAAAAAGCATGCGACAAAGAAGTGATGCAACCATAAGGAGGCAAATATGACAAGGCCTTTGTGAAACATTATCACACACAAACCGAACATTCAAAGTCAGAAATATCATCATCTGTCAACAGGACAGGGATGTTTCACTCCATATTATAAGATTTAACCTCCCAAATCACACCTTTCAGTGGAATCTTTCTTAAGATAAAAAGTATGATATACAGCTCACTGTCCTTACCTATGGCTGTAATTTGCAAAGCAGTAACTTCTGTGGATAGTGAAAATGCACAGATACATACAAAAGCCTGAAATACAACCAGAGCGTAAAGCAATCTTACATGTTCAGCTGCAAGCCTTGATGTCTAACTTGTTTTACAGGAAACAAAAATTCCTAACAAGCTGTTCCTATACACCACTGATTGACAGATAACTGTTTAGCAAAAGTTCCCTTAGAACCGATACATACCAAAACCCAAGAGATCACTTTCACCAGCCTTTGCGGGTGGCAGCCCATTATACTTTAATGGATGTTGTGTCTTCCAGGTTATGGATCCCTTTGAATGTGTCTGTCCTACATATTTTAGATGTTAGAAATCAGTTTCCATAGTTGTGTGAGTAAATCTCCAATGAGTCACTATTCAAACAAAGCAGTTTATACAAGATTCATGAGGACAGACCAGATTTTATTTTGTTTAAGGAGGCATTCAACAAATCTGTGCCGTTTGAAATGGAGAAGAGGTAGCCAGCAGAGGAGGAAACATAACTCTTTGTGTCCCTGAGGTGAACTCATACTGACAGATGCAAGAATACAAAACAAATGGCTTTTAAAAAAATGTCAGTGCTGGATCCAGATATGGCAATATGTTCCTGTGCTGCTCTGTTCCAAAGCCACACTTAGAATCAATAATAGTTTGTACACCTGAAGTATAGCAAATCAGAGTTTGTTAAACCACTGGAAGAAATTGGGTGTTTTTAGTCTTGTTTAATTATATGCTTATTAGATGACATTATTTGATGTGAAAGAAGTTGAATTACAAATTTGCAAGGAACAGCTTTGTAAATAATCCTTGTGTACAGGTCACTTTATATTGCTTTGCAGTTTTGCTTATCTTTCTTCTGTATGGTATTTATTTTATAAAAGTAATTTATATGAAAGCAAGATTATCTGCTTGAAAAAAAAAGATTACTTGTCTGCCAGTACACTGCCATAAACATCTCAGAATGTGTAGAACACATTTTCATTGAAGGACATAAAAGTAAACCATGTCTGGTCCTATGCTACTGTCCTAGATCACAAATTCCTTGTCCTTGGACTATCAAGCCCAGGGTCAGAGCCAGAGTTAAATGCGTTATGCTGTATGAACTATATTATAAAGAACAAATCTTGAGCAAAATGTGGGATATGGGGAAGGTCAGTCTAGACAATGATTAATTTCAAATACAGTTTTATTAGCTCGTGAGGTAGCTGTTGGAAGGCTTCAACACCTTCTGACAGGGAGGGCAGAAATAAGCAAAGAAAAGCTACTTTATCCAAAATTCTGCACATACAAATGAAAGATTAGGATGATTTGTAAGCCTACAGATGAAGGCAAAACTGTGTTAACAAAAAGATGGAATTAAGAATAGAAAACATGAAGGAAGTTGGAGTATGAGACAAAATGTTAATATTCTTGCCTGCTGCTGTGGAATGGCCAATATAATCAGGCCGTATGAAGTTTCAGACACCTTGTGGTAAAAATGATGAATAGCATTCATGGTCCCACAGTTGGCTCATGCGCAAGGGCTGTCGGTGAACAGTACTGCTGTATGCTTCTATATAATTCAGCTAAGTGGGAATGAATGGTGCTAATACGGGTTAAGTGCAAGGGCTATCAGTGAACTATGCTACTGCGCACTTCTATATAAATCAGCTAAGTGGTAATGAATGTCAATGAGTGCATTACGTGCAAGGGCTATCAGTGAACAGTGCTGCTGCTATGCTTCTTTGTAAATGGGCTATGTGCTAATGAATGACACTGATGGTTTTATGTGCAAGGGCTATCAGTGAACAGTTCTGCTGTGCACTTCTATGTAAATCAGCTAAGTGGGAATGAATGGCACTGTTTGGGTTATGAGCAAGGGTTATCAACAAACTGTGCCACTGCTGCATTTCTTAGTAAATCAGCTAAGTGGAAATGAATGGCACCGATTACATGAAATTGCAATGCTGTGTCAAAACACTTGCAACATTTTTGGGTATCCAAGGTGGATTTAATGTAATGCGTTCACGCATGATAGAAGCCACATAGTTGTAAAGTCATGATTTGGGGGAGACATTTTTGTTATTTGCAAGTTTATGTGTGCCTGCACACCGTTATCAGTACATTTGTTGAGAAATGAAAGAGAGCAGCCCACAAAGCAGTTACCCAGCAGTAAACTAAAATAGTTTTAAGGTTTAATTTACTAAATGTAAGGATGCCATTATATGAACACCCTGAATGGACTTTTAGAACTTTGGAAAGGGGAAGATAGGAAAGTTGGAAATAAGAGAGAGAGTAGAAAAGGCACACATGGAATGAAGTCATGAATAGGGCTGTGCTGGAGGACATTGGAGAGAGAGAAAGGGCACTATGTTTTTAAGGGATTTTAAGGGAGATAGACTCTCATTTTTCAAGTGTGTGTGTGTGTGTGTGTGTGTGTGTGTGTGTGTGTGTGTGTCTAGAGATGGGTGTAATTTATTTATGACATTTACTTACCGGGAAAGTATGACTGGATAATTTTATATGTTTTCAGCAGAGGCTCAAGGGCCCAGAAGGAAAAGTTTAACAAATAAAAAAACAGAAAATATATTTACATAGGTGAAAACTGACACTATATTACAATATACAGTAAACACATAGCTTAAAACAAATATTACTACATATGTCTTGCAAAATAATACACATATACATCCATCTATCCACAGCCTCTTTTTCCCATTTTTGCACATGGGGTCATGCCATCACTAAAACATGATAAATACAACATCATGTAGGACCGAAATGTGGTGACTTGTTTTAAGTGCGATAGATTATCATTCACTCATAAAGCAAATGTCCAAATGGAATATTCAAGCAGCAGATAAGGAGGAAGAGACAAAGAGAGGGGAAAGTGAGAAATAAGTATTTGTTAGCGGTAATAAGTGGAGTAGATATGGAAGACAAAGAGTAAATGCAAAATTAAGAGTAAGGGAAGTAAGAGTTGTTGTTGTGTATTTCGGCTTTTCCCGGTAAGGGGTCACCACAGAGGAACTCCGGTCCGCTAATGATTGGCAGTAGATTTTTACGTGCCGTGTTGCAGGCCCTGATGCACAACCTTCAATGAAGGTACGTCCATTCACGCATGTCTCCACACAGAAGACGCTCTAGCTGAGAATCAAGAGTAAGAGAAATAAAAACAAGGAAATGAGAAAAATGAGCGCTAGTATTTATATAGGTATTAGAGGATTAGACACTGAAATTATTAGCCAGGAGAACAGCACTTGTAGTGTGCATGACTTGGAATGAACCTCAGCACATGTAAAATCTAAAACTAAAAAAAAAAAAAAAAAAAAAAAAAATCATGGGGGGGGCAGTCTACTGCACACTAATTATATATATTAATTCCAAGATCACACATACACATAGTAAGGCCATATTCCCCGGTCTTTGGAATTGTGAAGTCTCAAGCACCTGTTGACCAGCTTCTTAGCTGATCATATCCAGTCGACTAAACAGCTGTTGACCAAACACACACTCTGACTTCTGCAAGAACCCATATACACATATATGTATATAGCTAGATAGAGAGACAGATATGGGAAATTGGAGAATAGAGAAGGAATGTTGAAAGGGGGTGTAGGAGAAAGAATCTTAGGGAAGAGTGAAGGAACTGACAAGTCATAAATGATAGACAAGACAGACGACATTTTGGAGGGGCTGAGATAGCTGGCAGACACAAGACATATACATGGCTGACAGATACAAAAGAGGGAGGGGAAGGGGAGGAGGTCTGATGCACAGGTCAGCCCCCAGTCTGGAGGACCTCAATTATCACCCCTCTGTGATGGGCCTTCAGAAGACGCACCCCTGTGTTGTGGTCTTGAAGGCTTCTTTTAGCTTGATGGTCAGCTGGCCAGGTCAGTCTTGCACCCACTATGGGTTGAAGACAGCTCTCCACTGCCCAAACAACTGCTTTATGAGATGCTGCATACTGGGGGCCCACTGAGGCAGAACCCCCTCATTGACCCTGTGAAGATGTCCCTGGGCAGACAGGGGAGTTGATGAGCAGACCCCTCATCTTAGAGGTACATGGCTGGGCTGCCCCTGGGATCTTTGGACCTACGAATAAAGGAACATAAAAGGGAGAGAAAAAAACTTAAGCAAGAATTGAAAAACAGAGAGAGAAAAAGAAGAAGTTAAGGAGGAGTCATAAGTGTTTTTAAAATTATTATTGAAATGAATAACCATTTATTCATTCACTTTTCAAACTGCAACTAAGTCCCCTCTTACTAATGATTTAAATTCTTGATGTATATGAATTACTACTGTATTATTTTTATTTATTACTAATTGCAATATCTATGAATGCTTTATTGATATACAATATAATTATTGTTTATTTCTTGTAATTTCTCAGTGGACCATATTGAAAGTTCTTTTTTTGTTAATGCCATTCATCAGTTCATTACAAAACAGTTATTGCAGGCATGAATTTGTTATTTAAATAATAATTTGCATATTTTTTTACTAACAACTACATCTGTCAGGTGTACAATCCTCCTCTGTGCCTGACTTTGATAATATTCTCACTCCTCCTTACCTGTGGCGATATCAGGAAGGAACTCAAAGTTGTTTAACTTCCCTAGGGCCCGCTGGGTTGGGGGGGGGGGTTCCACTGTCCTTGGGGCTGTCTCAAAACTAATATTTCTTCTTTACAAATGCACTCTGTATGCATTACATTTGGAGCAGAGCACAAGATTTTTAAGAAACAAGCCTGGATTATTACAGAAGAACTGCAGTTCCACAAGAAAAAACACAGAGGTTGTAGTAGTAGTAGAAGTAGTAGTGTGTGTGTGTGTGTGTGTGTGTGTGTGTGTGTGTGTGTGTGTGTGTGTGTGTGTGTGTGTGTGTGTGTGAAATGACCCACTTATGGATGGTAAGTTAATGAACTTATTCAGGCTGAAATCCTGTACCTTCAATACATGACTGTAAAGCCTGAATCTTCTATACTAACTGCAAAACTGTCATCAGCAAGTACATTTCAAGGACTGTTGAGTCTCAGTGCATTTTCAAAGACTGTTGAGTTTCTGTGCATTTTCAAGGACTACGTTTCTATGCATTTTCAAAGACTGTTGAGTTTCTGTGCTTTTTTAAGGACTGTTGAGTTTTTGTGCATTTTCAAGGAATGTTGAGTTTCAATGAAAGAGAAGTTTATTGTTCATGTTGTCTGTTTTCAATGTGTAACTGTTTTGTTTAGCAAAAGGCCATCTTCAGTGTTTGTGCTATAAATGTTAAAAGCAGTGTTAGTAGCACAACAGGTAGCATATTTGCCTTTGGTGTAGAAATATGTGGGTTCTACTGTCACACCATGTAAATGGAGTGCTGGTATTGCAGTATCCCCTTTAACGAGGGATGGGGGTGCTGGTTGGAATCCTGAGTGTGTCCTCCTTTGGTTGAGATGCCTAGTAACTATGAACCTACTGGTGGTTTGACATCCATTCCATGACGCAATATTACCAGCTTACCATTTTTTTAAATGTAACATGGGCAGTTTATTCTTCAAGGGCAACAGGCACTGTATTTGTTTGTACATGAAGCAGTAAAATGTAAAGTTGTTTGCCAACAGAAACCTCTTCATTAGTTGTAGATCTCCTTAATCTGGAATCATTCAGATGACTTTTACTTCTGTGGAGATTGTGTATATTGACTGATGTTGGTGAATTGTAATAACAGAAGTCTGAGTGGCCTTTTGTGATCAAAATGTTCTGTAATGGGTAGTTCTGTCATTATTGGTTCATATGTTTTGTTTCATTGCTTACTGGAAAAATGTTCAAACCTACACATTTAAAATGTACTCAAACAAGTGGTGCTGTATTGTACAAAGAATATAATTTAATACAATCAGGATGGTGCATCAAAGAATACGTGTGGTCCAAAGAAAAAGTGCACAAGGGGATTATAGTTTGAAAACAGCCCAAAGGTAAAGTTAATGCGTCATGGGCTAGATGCATTTTCTTTCAATGCAGGTTTCAATGCTGTTTCAATGAATGTGAGTTTCAATGGCAGAGAATCTTACTGTTTAGGCTGTCTTTTTTCACTGTGAGACTGTATTGTTTTGTTTAGCAAATGGCTATCAGTGTTTGTGTTATAAACTTTGAAATAAAACTTTTAAATATCTTTAATCATTGTAGAAGTAAGAAGAAAATAGTATGTACACTGACAGGTTTAAACAGTGTTTATGGTAGCTACTGAGAAATAGCCAATTAAGTGGACACTGGAATGGCTGTAGGGGTGCTGCCAGAGTGGGAGAGTGCACTGGTATGAGGAAGGGCCCTGATTCACTATCCTGCCTAGTGCCCCATTTAATTATGCTCTGGCTATGTGTGTGTATGTGTGTGTGTGGCAATCAGTAATGAAGGCGTTTTTTTTTTTTTTTACTTATTTCTAATTGATTCCCCATCATGCATATTTAATATAAGGAAACATTGCACTGTGTTTTGTAGAATGTAACTAGGACCTTTCTGGACTGTAGAAAAGTTGAGTAAGTGTTATAAGCCCCTGACAATTTCACATTACTTCTTGAGTATATGGTGTTTAACTTGAATAAACAGTTAAATGTCACACTTATTTATTTATTTTACATTTGTTGACCGTGTTTGTCTGACTGAGGCACTGAGCTAAGTAGCCCGTTTCCAGCGGAGGCCCGGGGAGAAAAGCTCCACATGTTGTACAGATTATAAGTTACAAAAATAAGTAAATAGACAACAACTGGCTTACAGATAATATTCAAAGCAACATATACATAAAAAACAAGGGTTTACCATAGTAAACTAATCATGATGTCTGTCAGATTTAGAATCCTACATCATTCAGAAGGACTAACAATAGTTTTGTCACCAGATGTAAAATCTTACATTATGCAGATAAGAATTATGAAATGCGCTTAGGATAGAGAAGTTAATGTGCGACAAGGTCTAGAGAGCTAGAGAAAGTTATATAGGTTGGGAGCACATAGAGGTGTGCAGTTAGGATTGATAAGCTGTTTAAAGGGGGTGGGTACAGAGGCAGGTCTATTGGCTTAACAGGTATTCTTTAGTGGTTAGCTTGAACTGACTAAGTTGCTTGAGTGACCTGATCTCTAGTGGGAGTTTTTTCCATGCCTTGGAAAGATTATAGTATAGAGAATACATCCTTTCTTAGTTATAGGTTTGTAGACTTGTAGCAGATCTAGGTTAGAGCTCTGGTGGGATCTAGCAGGTGAATAGTGGGAGATGACAGATGATAGAGTAGGACAATAAGAAGGCTGATAAAGGATGGAGTGGATGATCTGAAGTTGAGGAGGAAGAAGAAGCTGGTGAGGTAGTTCAAGCCAGTTAAGGCATTTGAGTGAAACACAGTGATGTGACTTGTAAGTTTGATATGCTGCAAATTTAGCTATCTTGTTGTAGATTGATTCAAGTTTGGCAAGGAGTGTGGAGTTGAGGCAAGTAAGAATCCGAGAGCCATAAAATAGACTGGATAGGAGGTAGGCATAAGAGAGAGTTACTTTAGTTCACTGGTGAGAAACTTTTTGTTGCGGTAGAGGAGCCCTAGTTTCTGATGAGTTTTCTTGATACAGTTGTTAATGTGTAGATCGAATTTAAGTTGGTCGTCAATGATGACACGAAGGAGTTTAGTGCTAGTTTCCACCTTGATGTGTGTGTTATTGAGGGGCAGGATTGTGAAAGTGGATTTAATGTGGTTGTAGTTTTTAGGAAGAAAAAGCAGTAGCTTAAGTTTTTTTGAGTTAAGGATAAGCTGGTTATCAAAGCCAGTTTTCTACTGAGTTAAAGGAAGTCTGTGTTGTAGAGATGAGTTTGAAGGGGGAGTCAGCAATAGTGATGACAGTAGAGTCATCAGAGTATTGGACCAGGGATGACTGAGGACAGGAAGAATAAAGAAGATTAGTGAAGATGTTGAAAAGTAGTGGACCAAAGATGGAACATTGAGAGACACCCATTTTAACTAGGATAGGAGGGGAGAGTGCAGATTTTCACTTCACTGCTTGAGATCTGTCAGTGAGGTAGCTGGAAAACCATGCAACAGTAACAGGGGAGACGTTAAGGTTTGTTAGTTTGTGCAGAAGGAGAGGGTAAGAGAGAGGGGATCAAAAGCTTTAGAGAGATCTAAGAATAGGCAGGAGACAAGTTTGTTGTTATCTCTGGCAAGGGCTATAGTATTAAGGAATGATAGTAGGGCAGTAGTAGTACTATGTTTTGGTCTAAAGCCATGTTGAGTAGGTGTAAGCAGATTTTCGGAGAGTAGATAGTGCATAACATGTTTATGTATGCATTTTTCTAGTACTTTAGAGAGAGGAGAGAGGATGGCAATTGGTCTAAAATTAGTGATGTCTGAGGCGTTACCTCCTTTATGTATTGGTAGAGTAAATAATTGTTTCCATATAGAAGGGAGTTTGGACTCTGAAATTAAGTGGTTGATTAAGAAAGATACAAGGAGAGCAAGAGATTCATCAGCTAAATGAAGGAAAAGGGAAGGAATGTTGTTGGTAGAAGCTGACCAAGGTTTGAGTTTAGAAAGTAGGGATTTAATGTAGCTAGTGGGTACAGGTTTGAGGGAAAAATAATTTGATGAGAGTATAGTGGGATTTGATAGAGAGTGGTTAGAATATTATTAAAAGTAGATAAACTGGAACTGGGGGTTAAGTAGTTTGGATATAGAGTCAATAAAATATATGTTGAAGGTAGAGCGTTATCTTTGGGAGTGTTATCAGGACAAGGATTGGGGGATCATGAATCACCAGTGGATGTAGTATGTGGTTTAAGGCATTCCAAAATTTTTGGGGTCAGATTTCAAGGCTGAGGGTGGATTATAGTAGAAGTCTCTTTTGTCTTTATGAATATGCTTTTTTGGTCTGATTTCTAAATTCTTTGTATTTTAGCAAGTCTGCAGGGAGATTTGTTTTGGTCCATGTTTTCCATGCTCTGTCTCTATTTTTCTTTAGGAAGCAGGTGGAATTTGATAGCCATGGAGATATATTAGATTTAATACAGACTGCGTGATGTGGGGCAAGTGAGTCAAGAATACTGAGAAAGGTTGAGTTGAAAGACAGGACAGCATCGTCAAGGGGGAGTTGGGTAAGAAAATTCCACTTGATATATTCAGAGGCACCACTGTCTGCTGATAGGTAGGGGTTGATTATCTCCTCATGTTTTTATATTAATGTCAAACTTAGGAGGTAGTCACATTCAGGAAGGAAGGGAAGAGTTCTGTAATAGATAAGTGCTTATTTTCAACTGTTTTCTGCACTTCTGATTAACTAAAACGACATTTGCCGCATATCTGTTTGTTTAAACTGTGCAACTGTATTTTACTGCATTTTTTAGATTGTCTGCTAATTGAATTCCTCTTACAACTGTAATTACTGTTCATCCCCTTGTTCTGTTCATTTTACTTGTTGCTGCACTTGAAATACACTAGCACATACTAGGTTCATGGTTGCTGAATATAGTACTGTTTGTGACCTTTGGAGCTTGTAAAGCATTTAATGTTTTGTCTGGAGAGGCCCAGCTGTGCCCTTGTAGGAGGAAGGTACAGTTTAGTCTGATCTAGCTAGAGTTACTGTTGCAGGACTCTGTTTAAGGTGTTTTGATTGGATAATTTGAACTTTGGCCTGTTCCTGTTTTTCTATTTTAAATAGCCAGTGTTTGAACTGGTTTGTGCTTGTTTGCTCAAAGCTGCAGTGAGTTAGGCCTTCTGCACTTGCTCCACTAATTTTTAAGTACCTGCTGAGAGATTACAAAGGATAAGTTCTTATTTTCAACTGTGTTCTGTACTTCTGATTAAATAAAACAATATTTGCTGCATATATGTTTGCTTAAACTGTGCAACTATATTTTACTGCATTTTTTTAGATTGTCCACTAACTGAATTCCTCTTACAACTGTAATTACTGTTCATCTGCTTGTTCTGTTCATTTTACTTGTTCCTGCACTTTATAAACACTAGCATACACTGGGTTCAGGGTTGCTTAATCTAGTACTGTTTGTGACCTTTGGAGCTTGTAAAACAGTTAAACTTTTATCTAGAGAGGCCCAGCTGTGCCCTCATGAGAGGAAGGTGAAATTTGGTCTGATCTAGATTGTCTGCTAATTGAATTGCTCTTACAACTATAATTACAGTTCATCTGCTTGTTTTGTTCACTTTACTTGTTGCTGCACTTGAAAAACACAGACTAGATTCAGGGTTGCTTAATCTAGTACTGTTTGTGGCCTTTGGAACTTGTAAAACAGTTAATGTTTTGTCTGGTGAGGCCCAGTTGTGCCCTTGTGGAGAAAGGTGCAGTTTGGTCTGATCTAACTTGCGTTACTCTTGCAGGGCTCTGTTTAGGCATTTTGATTGGATAATTTAAACTTTAGCTGGTTCCTGTTTTTCTGATTTAAATAGCCAGTGTTTGAACCTGTTTGTGGTTGTTTGTGAATCACGTACTACTGGACAGAGGGATTGCTAGTTACTGACACCTGCTCTCTAGTCTCTCAGATATTACCTGAAATAGAGCTCCTCACACCTAAACCTACTAATACCTGCCCCAGCTGTATTCCATCTTCAACTGTTATAGCCAAACCAAGATTATTCCTCGGACCATGAACTGTCAGTTTCCCACCTTTTCTCCTACCAGCCTGGTTGACATGGATCTACTGAGGCAGTGTAGCAACTGCCTCATGTACACTGACAACCCCCTATTTCTGAATCATTCCTGTACTATTTGTGAGAGATACACCTACATTATGAATTTGGAATCACAGATCTCTCATGCAATAGATAGCAATACAGAGTGGGCTGTCAGCCCACCTACCACAACTCATACTCATCACACACAGCCTACACATAGAAAAGCATACGTGGAGGTGCTCACAAAAAATCTATCTAAATAACAGTGGCCTCCAAAACAGATACATACTAGACCAACAATAACACCCAAAACACACAATGCCCCTAATGATACAAACACAAGTGTCTCACCATCAAAGCCCATAAGGCAATGCATATCCACTCTAGATATCTTAATCATAGGAGACTCTATAGTGAGACACACAGACGTCCCCCTCACCAGGCTGAACAAGGACAAAGTCATGGTCAGCTATCTTTCTGTTGCCAGGATTCATCAGATAACATAGGTACTCAAGTCTTTCAACAAGTACCATTATGATTATTTCAAGTACATGCAGATGTAAAATGACTTGAGATGTACCTCCCTGGAAAACGTTGAGCAGCATATTACCCTTGCCTGGGATGATACCACAATATAAACAGAAAATCACTGACTTCAATAATTGGCTTTGTTTCTGGTGTCATTCTAAGGGGAATTCAGTTTCTGTCAACCTGGGATGACATGATTGACAGACCTCAATGCTTTTCCAAAGATGGTCTTCATCTGTCACCACTGGGATTTTGGCTACTGGCAAAGGCTCTTGCCACCCTCATAGTGCCTTTTTAGGCCAAGTTACAAGGACAAAACTCCCAATGTAAAAATGTCATCAAAAAACAACCTCATGGTTATGCTGCTAAATGCTGGGAGTCTTAGCATTAAACTGCACTCACTGGAAGCAGCTCTCACCTTGAAAGATGCAGACATTTGTGCAGTCATGGAGACCTGGTTCAAGGCTGTGGAGAACACCCTAGCCATACCAGGTTACACCTCCTTAAAAAGGTTCAGACCACAAAATGTAGGCATGAAAACTAAAGGAAGCAGTGTATCAATATTCATTAAAGAGAAATACACCTCCTGACTGGTTAAACAGTATGATTCCCCGGAAATACTTCAGGTGCAATTTACTGTTGGCAGGACACCTATTCAAGTTATTGCCAGCTACAGGACCTCCTCCATGAATCAGGACACGCACTCTGCCTATTTGGATCTAGTTGAGTCTATCAAGAAACATCTGCACACCATGGTTTTGGGCAACTTCAACTACCCATCCATTGACTGGGTAAATTGCTCATGCTCACACTCACTTGTGCAAAGGTTCCTCGACTTTGTTAACTCCAGTGCACTAGACCAGTTGTTTTACACTCCCACAAGAGACACCAACATCCTGGATCTGGTGCTTACCAATATGGAGGGCCACTGTAGTGCCCCCACTGTGGGTTTTTTCCTGGTGAGATCTGACCACAAATCAGTACCATTTGAAGTAACTATCACACCTGACCCCCCCCCCCCAGCTGCAAGTAGACTAATAAACGTCTCCAAAGAAGATTATAATCTCTTATGGGGTGGTATAAATAGCTTCACTGCACCACCCTCCCTCAGATGAAACTGGTAACTCTACTGAGTCCTGCATCAATGCTTTATATAAACACCTGTATAACTGCATTGACTCAGCCATACTAGATAGGACCAAAACAAGCTCTTCAAGGAAGAGCAAATCTTCCTGGTGGACAACTGCCATTAAGAGCCTTTACAATAAGAGGGAAAAAATGCTGTCTAAGAGTAAGAGGGAGCAGGCCCTAAACTGGAAACACTCCCTCTTCAGCTTAAACAAGCAAATAAGACTTCTTGTGAAGTCCTCCAAAGCAAATTACAAATCCAAATTAGCTTTCTCAACTAAGGACAGTCATAAGGTGTTCTTTAGTTACGTCTGTAACCTAAAAGGAAAGGCACAGATCTGCACCGAACTGGTAGTTAATGATACCACATATTCTGAGCCTGTGGACATAACCAACCTGTTAGCTGAAAAGTTCTGTGAAAACTTCACTCCCCTGTCCCCACCACAAGTACCCCAAGACATCCCAACCACCTGTCCCCTACCTTGTATCTATAAAGATCAGGTCACAAATGCCATCTCCAAGGCCAAAAACACAGCATATATGGGACCTGATAACATCCCTGCCTGTATCCTACATGGGCTCCAACAAGAATTAACAACACCATTGGGCACACTTTTCAATCATAGTCTAAGCACCATACCTACCTATGAACCTATCCTCATTAGCACTCTTCAAGAAAAATCTTTATGATTGGATGAGAGATAGGAAATTCACCCCGGGATCACTTCTGTGGCTCTGCTTGACAGGGGCACAGGAAAATAATTTTCTTGGGTTGCAAAATCCAGGGTACTGTTTGGCTAGGCTTATATAGGCCCTAGGGCCAATAGCCTAGTACCTACCTATGAACATATGAACCTATGAACTTCATCCTAGCTGAATGGAAAATGGCCACTATTATCCCTTTGCACAAAGGTGGTGCTTCCAGTGACCCTGGGAACTATAGACCTATTAGCCTTATCTGCATGGCTATGGAGTGAATCATCATGGATCTTATCAACAGAGATATAGGTAATCTCAAACACTTGAACCTACTCAGTTTGGATTTGTCAAAGGAAGATCATGCCTGCTAAACCTGGATGACTTGGCTTTTGGCACTATATTCCACTCAGGCGTCATTGACAAACTCACCAAGTTAGGTATCAAACAGAGAAAACTATAAAGCAATTAAGACAAGAAGTGTCACTGTTAGAAGAGTATAGAAGAGGGAACAGATCAACAAAAATACTTATAAAGATAGACGTGATAAAAGCAATGCACAATATTAGAACATATCACGATCTATCATGCACTGTCTAAATAACAAACTAAAACATCTCAGCACAGGCAGAAAAACTTAGACGATATACAAATAAATATAAAGGAAAAGTACAAAATAAGCAATTTATTGATGACCCAAAAAAGTTTTATAGAGAACTGGGAAACAAGGTAAAAGGAATTGAAAGACCATCAAAAAAGAAGAAATAGATACATTTTGGAGATGTTTTTATGAATACCCTGTGGAACACAGCAAATATGCTAAATGTTTAGAAGTAAAAGAAAGAATAAGAAGTTTAAAGGTATAGGATATGAAATGGGATGAAGTAACAGCCAGAAAGATTGAAACAAAGTTAAGAAAAGCCTCTAACTGGAAAACCCCAGGCCCAGATGCAGTACCTAATTTCTGGTTTAAAGTATTAACATATTTTCACGAACATTTAGCCATGAGTAAGAACTATTTGTATGTGCACATCAAACAAGCACCAACCTGGCTAACAACAGGAAAAACAATGCTCTTACTTAACAGTGAACCTGCATGCTACCTTAAAAATTATAGACCAATAACTTGCCTTCCAACAACGTATAAACTATACACTGAAATTGACACCAACAGAATTTATAGTCACTTAGAAGAAAACTCAGTTATGGCAATGGAACAAAAGGGCAATAAAAGAAAGTCATAAGGAACAAAGGATCATTTGTTGTTAAATATAGTCATAGGAGAGAACTGTAAAAAGAGGAAGAATCTAAGTGTGGCATGGGTTGACTACAAAAAAGTATTTGGTAGTATCCCACATTCATGGATAAAAGAGTGCTTAAAATGCATGAGATACACCCTACACTGGTTGACTACATTACAGTGGCCATAAAACAGTGCAGACCACTTTGCAATTAAGTCATGACAAAGGACAATTTTTTATCCCAGGGATAAAAATTCAAAGGGGCACATTCCAGGGTAACTCTTTGTCACCACTGCTATTCTGCCTTGCCCTTAACCCATTAAGCTGTCTACTTAACAGCTTAGGCCATGGCTATAATTTGGCACCTAGAAAACAGCAAAGTATAAAGACTTCTCATCTTCTCTTTGTCGATGATTTAAAACTGTATAGCTCATCATATGAGGAACTGAAAGCACAACTGCAAGTTTTCAAAACTTTTTTCAGATGATATAAGAATGCCATTTGGTCTTGATAAATGTGCAAAAGCAACCTTTAAAGCAGGAAACCTGCAGCACCAAGAAAACAATAATTTGGGAGAGGAATGTGGTATAAAAGAACTTGAGCAAGAGGAAGTATATAAATATTTGGGAATTGATGAAGGATCAACAATAAAACATGAACAAATACGAATAAAAGTTAATAAGGAATACTTTAGAAGACTTAAATTAATCCTGAAAACAGCGTTGACATCTAGGAACAAAATTCAAGCTATAAACCAATTTTCTCTTACTGTCCTAACTTACAGTTTTGGATTGATCAACTGGCTCCAAAATGCATTGGATAGATTAGATAGGAAAACAAGAAGGATGCTTCATGTTCACCAAATGATTTATAAAAATCAGTGCATATCAAGATTATGTATTCCCCGTTCTGAAGGAGGGATAGACTTCCCTGAAATCATTTATATTTATAGATCTGCAATCATGGAACTGCACACATATCTGCTGACCTGACAAGACCAAAACGTAGTGAAAGTTTTGAAACATAAGAAGAATAAATCTAAGATGGCTTCTCTGCTTAATTTAGCAGAAGCATATCGCATCAAGCAGGAATGGAAATCAAACCAGAAGTAGATAAAAATCAGGCAGCAGAATGTGCCAAAAAAACAAAAGAAAGAATATAAGGTGAAAGATCAGATTAGAAGGCAAGAAATGTGGAAAATGCATAAATATAGTAGCAAGTATGGAAGAACCTCATGTTGATGAAGATTGAATGCAGGAATGGTTAAGGAGAGGTGAATTCAAACCAAAAGATGAAGGGTTAATATTGGCAGCCTAAGATAGTGGACTACATACACGTTGGTTTACAAAGTCCATTGAACATGTGGGAGAAACAGACAAATGTAGGTTTTGTAAAACAGAATTGAAAATGATTGCACATCTTATTGCTGGTTGTGACATACTAATGGCAGAAGAACTGTATACTGAAAGGCATAATAATGTGGCAAGACTGCTGCACTGGTGATTGTGCAAACATTATGGTATTGAAGTGGCTGAAAAACACTGGAAACATAAACCAAAAAGCATCATATAAAAATGATGAAATCTGCATCACACGGGATCATCCATTACCAACAGTTCAAAAGACAGATGCTAGAAAACCAGATATAGGGGTCCATGAAAAAAAGACAAAAGTAGCATTGATTGTTGAAATTGCCACTCCCAATGACTACAGTGTCTTGTGTACAGACAGATACAAAGTCATAAAATATCAGAATTTGCAGGCAGAAACAAGAGCAATGTGGAAGAAAGATACCCAGACAGTTCCAATAGCAGTAGGAGCAAAGGGTCTTATAAAACAGAATCTACAGTCATATTTGGATATGTTACCAATACATGTAACCCCATATGAATTGCAGAAGGAGTCATTATTAAGCACATTGCAGGTGTTGCAAAGAGAACTTCTGGCTGATATGAAAGACTGAAACAATGCCATCTTCATGAACTTTAATAGTACTTTGACTTAGGAATGGGGTTCATTCCCATCATGGTATTAGAAACCCAAAAACTTGAAGAAATTAAAAAAAATAAATAAATAAAAAATAGGTATCAACCCTCATATTGTTAGGTGGGTCACTAACTGGCTTATTGATAGAACCCATACAGTCAAAATAGGGGAATCCGTCTCCAACAGCAGGCCTGTAACCAGCAGTGTTCCACAGGGACCAGTCCTGGGTGCTCTACTGTTTGGAAACTATTTTTCCAAAGTGCCAGCAAAAACTAAAGGTCTGCGGCTGACAAAGTTTACTGATGACTGCAAACTGGGAGTGGTCATAGAATCTCCAAACTATCTCAACATCCTACAAGAGGGTCTTATGGAAACAAATGATTGGTGCCAAAGTAATTGCCTTAAACTCAGTGCAAAAAAATGTATTATCATCCCTTTTGGCAAGTGCGATATTATTGCTAACTACTACATCAATAGCAACACCCTAGTGGTAAGACACCTGGGCACACAGATTGACAGCAACCTTATCTTTGATCACTATGTTTCCACAGTAGTAAACATTCTACATTGCTCATCTCATAAGTAAGAGCATTCTCTCCAGAAAATAAATGAAGTTATAACCTCCCTGTACTCTTCCCTCAACAGGCCAATAATTGAGTACAACTCCCCTTTTGATGTGTACCTTTCCAACCACCTGTAGTAATTGGAGAGACAACAAAGGTTCCTCACAAGGAAAATTCAAAGTCTTCATCATATTTCCTATGTGGATCAGTTAAAATTACTGTCACTTTATTCTGTTTCATGCAAGCTACTCAGAGGATATATTTGCCTTGCGTATAGGGCAATCTCCAACCCTGCTTTATAGGAAAAGCTGCATATCTTCAAGTCAAATGGCACACAGGTTACTTGCTCTAAAGATCTTAACCTGGTATGTGACATTAATAGAACCTGCTGGAGATACAAATTTGTCTCCCAGAAGTTATCACACCTTTGGAACAGACTCCCACTTCATGTCAAACAGAGCACCTCATTCACCCTCTTCAAATGCAATCTGAACAATTGGATGTGTGATCGTAAATTCACCCCGGGGGTTCCACCTGTGTCTCTCTCTCATACAGAGGCAATAGGTGCTGATCATGGAAACAAGGGTAACTTGGTTAGGCTTGCGTAGGCCCTAGGACTATTAGCCTAGTAACTTCCTATGATCCTATTATCAATACCATCTTAGTATAACAATAATTCCATCTCATCACTCTGACATTACTCATAAGAAATGAATTCACGCAACATTGCAGTATTTATTAAGTGAATCTGAAATGCACATTGTGCAGCTCAAACACTTGCAGCTCATCCCCCTCTACCCTAGGTGTGGTGCCTTGCTTTTATCAGACATTTTCTAAGTACAGGAATCTTCTGGAAATCACCAAACAATGTTAACAAAATATGCATATATGCTATTTCTAATTGACTTTTATCTTAAAAGCTCAGTTATAGCTATGAACAAGCAGTTAGGTTTGGTAAGGAATTCAACCATATTTAGTAGACATTTAATTTTGGCAGGTATGCCTGTCCTACACTATTAACAGAGGAAAGCATTACAGTTGTATTGCTTTTAATTTCCACCGAGTCTGAAATATATACACAGAGACACACACACACACACACACACACACACACACACACACACACACACACACACACACACACACACAGATATACACTTTTGCCCACACTCACACATATATAAATATATAACTATATCTATATGTGATCTATATTTATATCTATATCTAATTTGAATGTATGCGTGTGTATATATATATATATATATATATATATATATATATATATATATATATATCTGTCACAAAATCCAGCACATAACAAAGCTACAAAAGTGACTTAATGCAGGAAAAATGTGTAGATATAACATTTTTGCTTAATGCCTCGTAGGTTCATTGGTTCATAGGTGAGTACTAGTTTGGTTGCCCTTGTAGGCCATTTTAAGCCTAAGGAATTTCCCCTTTTATACTCAAATTAACCTATCCCATTTGAGTAGAGATTGATGTTACCCATCCCATGGTTGATAATTATACTTAACCACTAATGATAATATCTGGGATCATGTCAAAGACCATTTAGGGGGACCCATTGTTGGAATTAAGCACTTTTGATTTGCCTCTGCCCATTAAGAGTACAGTGGGAAGTCCTGGGGTAAATTTTGGTTATCTATCCATAGATCCAAGTTATGCTTGAATATAGACTATCCATAAATCAATCTGATTGTATGATAATCCAGAAAACACTATACAAACTTTGGTATTCTTTCTAAAAAACAGACTTTCAGAGTTTGTTAAATATGCATATTTACTATGCATTTCTATAAAAAAGCATTTCAAACCAGGAAAAGAGGAATTTCCTCCTCCCCTTGATGTGTCTATGACTTCACTAAATGAGCATAAAGTGAGCAGGGAGAGGGGAGGTGTTAGAGAAGGTGTGAGGGGTGTTGCCTTGGTTTGGTTTTGGTGACAGTGAAAGGTGGCAACCCTAACAGACTAGGATGAGTTTTGTTATAAGAGGATGAGAGTCTGTTCCAGAGCAGCAGTATTCTCTGTGAGATATACCTGTCCCCCAAACAGTTCTGTTGATGTTGCAGAAGAGGTTTAGTTTCCTAGACCAAGTATTTCTGATTCCATTGGACATTCTGATCTCCAGTAAATCCATCAGTATTGGGTCGGAGGATGACTTGTATGTCAGACACAGGTCACCTGTTAGAAGTGTTAGATTTTATTAATATTAGTCTGAAATTAATTATGTTGTAAATATGCTGAAAGAAAAAGCTTGCTTAAATGCAGAAACAGAGTTTAGTAATATGTGATCAGCAGTCATACTAAATGACCATGGCTTGGAAAATAAGGAACCTGCTGAATGGACATTTTTCCCTTACAGACTTAAAAACAGGATGTATGCAAGAGCAAAAATGTAAAATCTGCTTTTAAAGAATGGACAATAACACTGTGACAATGTGTTTCCTCAAAAATATGTTTTTCTGCATGAAAAACAGGACATGGCACAAGAACAGGTGTTTTTATACAAAGATCCAAATAAAATACAGGATGTTCACACTGTCAGAAAAGCTGATCTCTGACAATGTGTTTTCTCAAAAATATGTTTTTCTGCATGGAAAACAGGATATGCTTATCAGCATTGGCACAAGAACATATGTTCTTATACACAGATCCAAATAGAATACAGAACAATGTGTTTCCTCAAAAACATGTTTTTCTACATGGACATCGGGACACTGTTACAGGATGTTCACACTGTCAGAAAAGCTGGTCTCTTACAAGACATTGTTAAACAAGGAAGCTTAGTATTGTTTCTACAGGATAAGCAATTCTCCAAAATAGAATACCAAGAGGACTAAAACTGTATATAAAGAGCTGTATAAATCCAGTTATGTTAGAGGTATGGTAGGGACTCATTTGTCCTAACGTAAATGTTATATCTCTCACATCATCTGTACTATATGAGAAGTAAAGTTGGAACAGTATTTTAAGCTGCAACGTTTGTCCAGTTTGATTTATTATAAAAGTTATTGGTTACTGCTCTTAAAGACAAGTGCTGCAAAGTATATTCTCTCATCAGTGTATATTCTGCAAGTTTCTGTATGCAACAGACTGTGAATGCAAATATAACCAGACTTTGAATTTTAGCAGAATCCTGCCAGCAAGACTGAGTGTCTTAAGAACACTTCAAATCCATCACACCAAGCAGTAAGCAGCTCCATGTAATTTTTTCAATGGCAAGCTAGCCTGCATTTGAACCTACAATCTGCATTCAAACACAGGAGGAGTGATGGTAAGCCCTGCAGAGGGTTATTTCAGTCAAATTGCAGTAACTAACATTTGTACGTATGTGTAAATCCTAAACAGAAGTATTCCAGTTTATGCAGCTTGCAGTAGTAAAGTTTTTAGACGTCTACAATCCGGAGTGAGACTAGTTCAAGAAATTCGCAGTGCCATAAATTCTTCAAGAAAAGGTGAATGTCCACTAGCACAGTAGTCCGCTGCCTGTTGTGCTTCACCAGCTTCTCAAGTGACTCTGAAAAATTTCTAGCCATCTGCAATAACAGCTTGATCACCTGTTTTCTTGTTAACTGGTAAGACTTTTTTCTGTGTCACATATTTAGTGTGGATGATGTTAAATAGTTTGTATATTCTTACATGGTTTGTATATTCTTAGACAGTTTTTTTATTAGATAGTATGAATATTATTTATAATTCATGCAGGAGTAAACCAAACTTTAGTAAATTGCTATGTTGGTATACACAGCACATTAGTAAATGTAAAACCTTATTAGGGCAGGTTGATAGTAAGGCATTATGCAAATGTATTACAGTATTTGACTGGTATCTCAAAGAAAACCATGTGAAAAATGACAAATGTTTAATGTGTGCTTCAACAAAAACTGCATTTTGTGTATTATGCCATAAAATAATATTGCATCATATTGCTAAAAAAATAGACTGTGAAGACAGATCTGTTCATGATAAAGAATTAACTAAGGGTAAAGTGTTTCCATTACATTCTGATATTGAACAGTTATGTTCTATCACCACATGTGAGTCAAATCAGTTACTGATAGAACCCCTAGTACATTTTGTTACAAAGGAATTTAGTAAACTTCTAAAAGACAGACACAATGAGTTCAGGAAGCTTAGACAAGTTATACATACATCTTTTCAAAAGTGCATCGGAGTTTCAAATTCAGCAGAACAGCTTACTAAAGAATGTCAGAAAGACCATGCAACATTACTGGAAATTCAACAGCAGTTGCAGGATAAAGGAAATAAATTAGCTGAACTGACAGAGACTGGGAATGTCCTGCATACACAGTTAATCTGTGCAAAAGATATATATTTTATAATATGTTTATGTTTTGAAAATGGTTAAGCATGCATGCTAGGATGGTAGGGACATGACATGCTTGTATAAGGATATACATATACAAGACAGACATGCATGTGTGTTCTTTTCATCTAGAGTACATTTGTTTACAATGCACAAAAGCAAAAGGTAGACAACAGCAAATATAAATAAACATATGTTATAATTGTATAGTAACACCAAACAGTTAAAGTTCTGAATTTTAAAAATAAATAAAATCACAGATGGTATTAGTCAAACAGTTTTTGTAAAATTAATGGCAGGACAGTTAAATAGATAAATAAATAAAAAATACTGAAATCCATGTAAGGTAATTGTAAAATGATGTCGATTTATGTAGTATAAATGCATAGTTATGCAAATCACAATCACATTAAAGGAAAAATGCCAAAAGAATTAACTATAGTTTATAGAGTATAAAATGTGAGCTCAGACCTTCCTAGACTGAATGAATAGTTACAGGAAATGTTGAAAAGATAAGATAAACAACAAGACTGATTGCCAGACAAGTAGCTTGAGTTTTTCTAAAGCATCATTGTTATTAAAACATAATTGTTAAAATGTTTACAGGCAACACTATTTAGTAATTGTAATAAAATGTCACAATTGTGCATAGATGTCACTTATAATCTGTTTGCAAGTAAATGTTAAAAGGACAAAAAAACCTCAGTTGCATCAAGTACAGCCAGCAAATGGGCTATAGTATATATACAGTTCAAATCAATTGTGCAGGAGGGTGTAAATACCTACTAGAGGTAATATACAGTGAAAGCTTTATTTAGTAACCTAATAAAATAAATGTCTAACCAAAGTGTTGGGCTGACATACATTCTATTCTCACAGCATAGGGCAGGAAAACAGTACTGAAGTACTACAGGGGGAGGGGCAGTTTCTCAGTTTTACACTGACTGTATAAGCAGTACTGCACAAGGGTCTAAAATAAAGCTACAGAAAAAAATAAACAACAAGGGTCTGAAATAAAGCTACAGAAAAAATAAACAACAAGGGTCTGAAATAAAGCTACAGAAAAAATAAACAACAAGGGTCTGAAATAAAGCTACAGAAAAATAAACAACAAGGGTCTAAAATAAAGCTACAGGAAAAAATATCTAATTCCTTCTTGACAATACTCTTTTATGGGGGGAAAAACAGGTATTAGTGTATTAGAAATACTGGTAAACTGGATTAAACCTGACAGGATAAGATATTTTACAAGTTGTTAATAGCTATCATAATGGTTATTATTGTATTGTTTAGAATTAAATTGTATTTACAACCTGTTAAATTGTAAAGCTATACAAGAGATGGTTTAAAAAACAAGAGATGATTTAAAATTGCTTTATTAAAGCTATACAAGAGATAATAAAGATATGCAAAATGCATAAATGTTTATAATAGTAAGAATGGTCACTATTTTAATATGTTTTTGGCAAAACAATGTTGGTATAAAAAAGCATGAATATTTTTAATTGCTGAGTATGTAGTTTAAAATAACAGGACATATCAGTATCAGTTCCATTAGATATTTCTAAAGAGACAAACATTTTCCAAGATTTTGCTTAATTATTAATGTTATTAAATCTATAAGATTAGACAATGTACTTTACAGTCTTTGTATGTACAAATGTAGAAAATTTCAGCACAAATTATAGTCTTTGTATGTATAAATGCAGAAAAATTCAGTACAAATGAGATTAATGTCTAGTAATGAATATGTGTGAAAAACCATATTTAAAGAAAAAATGGGTCCAGGGTACCTACTAGATTGAAATGCATAAATAGCAAACAGTCTGTGTAAATACATACTGTACAGGATACATTGTAATAAGTTCAAAACTAATTTGTCAAGTTGTAATATCACTGGTTTTACCCCAGTTAGAAGAAAATTATATTAAAATATTGTACTCATATAGAGCTAATGGACTAATATGTACATAGCATTCTTTAAACTCAGTTCAGTATTTTACCAAGGTGTTATTGAGCAGTTCAGAGACATGAACACAATGTGATGGTTAAAATGACATTAAAACTGTATATTTTCAGCAGTGTATAAATGCTTGCAGTAGCACATAGTTATTGTCTCTTATAGTTAATTCAACAGTTGCAAAGAGTTAATGAAACAATTCTAAGTCATAAATTAAATTATGTGATTGCAAAATAATAATTTAATCAAGTAAAATTAAAACAGACACAGCTCATAACTGATAAAATATTTTCACAGAATGGTCTGCAAAAGGAAATGTTAAATACATTCAGGTTTGGTAGTAATACATGTTTTCATTGTATTAACTATGTAAAATTGCATTTTGACTTGTATCAAAAAAGACTAAAGGTTTTGTTTCTTAATATGTTTTTTATATAGAATGTTTTGAGTATGTTTAAAAACAGAGGGAATTGTTAGATATTATGAATATAAATATGCTGAAAGATAAAGCATAGAATAAAAAGTTTGCTTGAATATATGTATAGAGTTTAGCGATGTAAAATGTGCATTCATACTATATGTATAACAGACAGGCTTCTCTTCACAGCATCAAAAAGAAAAGCCTAACAAAGCAATATTGGAAAGCAAGGATTATATGATTTTCTCATGTTTGCAGAACAAATATCTATTAAAAGACATCCTTTTTTATAAATTCAGCAATACGTGATGTTTTTCCATTAGGAACAGCTTAAACAGATGTTTCCTTTCAGAATGGCATCCTCACATCAGCAAAAGTGCTTAAATCACAAAAGGACAATAGAAAAGTCTAAAAACAGACATTATGTGACTTCCCACATAAGGCCAGAAAAATATACCAGGAGGAAATACCAATCTCTTGTGTGCGTGACTAGCTCTGTATATAGCTATTGTAGTAATTCAGTTATGTGAGAGAAGGACAGAGAGAGGTATTTTGTAGAAGTCATCATTCATATCTGTAATGAAGGAAAACTTTGTAAATATATGCTACAAATCTGACAGACTACGTGTGGTTTGTTATAAAATAAGTTATCTGTAACTGTGCTTATAGCTGCAAAATATATTTCTTTATCAGTGTGCAATTTGAAAGGCTTGGTGCTTTAAACAGACTACAGATGGAGTCATGCAGAGCTATGTGTCTCTGATTCAGCAGTAAACAGCAAGCAACAACAAGCAAGCAGTAAGCAGAGCAGCTCAATGTAATTTTTCAAGAAGTCTATAGGATATCAAATGTAGTGACAGGGCTTTCAGTCAAAGTAGAACATGCTGTTTAGGCCTTGTATCCTTTTAGTAAGGTATCCCTGTGGGCATTCCACTTGTTTCATGAGTCTAGACAGATACATGCCAAAGGAGGCATTATACTTAATGATTAGCCTAATGTGGGCTGAGTAAAGGGGGGAAAATGACATCCTTATATCTAAACACAATCCCTTTGTTTATAAGCTGTACAATATAATACAACTTTCTTATGACAATGGACACATGTTGGACAAAAGTTATGTCATTGTCCCCATAAGTTCCTAAATCCTGAACAAATGGGTCAAGACTTAGGGTCGAATTGTTAGTGTGGCAGTTTTCTGTGGTAGATGACTTCCCAAAGGATACAATAATAATTTTTTTTGGCATTTTGTTTAAGGCCATGATTCTGTCACCAGCCATTGATTTGGGACAAACCTCCCTGCAGCGTCTAAAAGATTTTTGCATCACAGAGCTCTTCTTATATATAGGAAATTCTTGTCAGATAACTGGAATGATAATTTCATTAAAGTAACTGATTTTAAAATAGAAATGGAAATACATAATAAAATAATAAATGAATCTTGTCTTAAATATTTTGTTTCATTCTATAAAACCATAAAAGAATTAATATAATAATACACATCCATAGTGAAAACAAACATACAAGAATGATGATTGCATTAAACTGTTTCTAGAATACAAACAAAATGAGTGCTGAAACAATAAGATACAGCGCTGAACTACTTGATATCTTCTTGAAACAATGAAGTAAAAAACAGTCCAAATCCACCATTCAATATACGATTTGATGTAGTAGTAAGGATGTAAGCAGCATAAATAGCAAGCAACAAAGCTTTCGAGTAAAACTCTTCTGCAGTGTTTGATAAAATCATCCAACCATAACATGTAGATATATATAACACCACAGCCAATCAAGATTCAACTTTGCTAATAGCAATCATCTCTTTAAAGTGCCCCCTTGTCTTATAAGACAGTATAGTTCATAGGTTCATAGGTTCATACTACCCAAACATTGACTGGAAGCACTACTCAAGCCCCAGCACCTTAGCCCAAAGATTCCTGGAAATTATAAACTCAAATGCTATGGAACAACTAGTCACCACTCCCACAAGAGGGGACAACATACTAGACCTGATCATTACCAACATGGGGACTCTATGCTCCACACCAGAAGTATATCCCTCATTGGTAAGATCAGACCATAAATTAATTTCACTGGATGTACACATCCCGACCCCACCCCCAGCCCAGAAAACCACAGTGAAAAACTTCTCAAAAGCGAACTTCTCACTTCTCAAAACCGAAGTGGAATCCTTCAAGGCCCCAGGGCCAGTGGAGACTACAGCCCAAACTGCAGAATCCTATATAAATGCATTCTATGGACATCTCCAGGAATGCATGGATCATGCTATCCCAAACAAAACCAAGACCCAATCATCCAAAGGCAGGTGTCCAGTCTGGTGGACCCCTGCCACAAATAAACTGTACAACAGAAGGAGGAAGCTACTACATGATAGAGCAAAACCCCTAATAGGGAAGGCATCTCTGATCAGTACTAGCAAAAATTTATGATCCCTCATAAAATCCTCCAAGGCCAGCTTCGAGAGAAAGGACACCAAAGACAATCATAAGGCTTTTTTCAGTTATGTTAGAAACCTGGGATGCAACTCCCAGACTTGTTCTGAGTTGATTCTAAACGACAAAAAATACACTGAACCCACAGACATCGCCAATATCCTGGCAGACAGGTTCAGTGCAAACTTCTCCACCCCCTCCCCCCCAAAAGAGCAAGTATCTATCCCAGCAGAGGGCTGCCTCCCAAACATCTCAGATGCTCAGGTGAAGGCTGCCCTCTCCAAAGCAAAAAACACTGCTTCCATGGGACCAGATGGCATCCCAGGTTGCATCCTACATGAACTACAAGAGGAACTAATCCCTCAAATAAAACAGCTATACAATCTCAGCCTCACTACAGGATATGTGCCCACAGAATGGTGTACAGCAACAGTGGTCCCACTCCACAAAGGTGGAGCTTCTATGGACCCTGGAAACTATCGCCCCATAAGCCTGACTAGCTTAGTCTGCAAGGCTATGGAGAGGATCATCATGGAGCTCATAAACAAAGACATTGGGGACCTACAGACACTAGATCCTACCCAGTTCAGCTTTGTCAAGGGCAGATCCTGCCTTTTGAACCTGGTTGACTTCTTTGAAACAGTCACCAAAGCCATAGATGAAGGGAAGGTAGTCCACACAGCCTATCTGGACCTTGCAAAGGCATTTGACACAATACCCCACTCGGGCATCATAGATAAGCTATCCAGCTTAAATATAAACCCCTATGTCACAAGATGGGTCACAAACTGGCTCAAAGACAGAACCCACAGAGTGAGAGTTGCTGGAGCCATGTCAGACTCGAAACCGGTCACAAGTGGTGTCCCACAGGGTTCTGTCCTGGGACCACTCTTGTTCGGTATATACTTTTCCGAGGTACAGGCAAACGTGGGAGGACTATGGCTCACCAAGTTCGCACACGACTGCAAACTGGGTGCCATAATCAACTCTCCAGCTGACACAAACATCCTTCAAAAAGGTCTCACAGAGACAGATAACTGGTGCCAGCGCCATGGTTTAAAGCTAAATGCCAAAAAATGTATAGTCATACCCTTTGGCAAAAACAATGTGTCCACAAATTACCACATAGGCAGAAACCCATTAAGTACAGAGAAAGTTATTAGGGACCTGGGGACCCAAGTTGATAGCAATCTCTCCTTTGAAAACCACATTGCCAAAGTGGTTAGAAAGACCTTCTACATAGCCCATCTCATCACGAAGGGTTTCACATCTAGATCAAGAGAGGTAATCGTGCCTTTATTCATCCCTCATCAGGCCCATCATAGAATACAATGCCCCTTTTGGGATGTACCTTACCCGACACCTACAGCAATTAGAAAGACCCCAAAAGTATCTCACCAAAAGGATCAAGGGTCTCAAACAGATGCCATATGCTGCTCGGTTAAAAAAACTCCAGCTCTACTCAGTTGCATACCGCCTACTTCGAGGCGATCTATGCCTGACATACAAAGCTATGTCAAATCCAGAATTAATGGACATGCTCCACCTCAGTAAATCTAAATCCCTTAGAGCCACACGCTCGAGGGACTTGAACCTCAGCACAGAAATAAATAGAACTTGCTGGAGGGACAGGTTCATAACCCAGAGGCTCCCTTCGCTCTGGAATAGAATTCCAGTACAAGTGAGGCAGAACACCTCACTGAATCTTTTCGAGAAGAATCTCGATAAGTGGATGGGGGATCGTAGGTTTGTCCCAGGGATTACTCCCGTGTCACTATTAGACAGAGGCACAGTAAACTAAACCTTAAAAAGGGCACAGTATACTCAAATCAAGGGGTGGCGTAAGCCATACAGAATCGGGCTAGGCTTATAATTGCCCCAGGGCAGATAGCCTAGTATGAATCTATGAACCTATGAACCCATAATAACATATGTAAAACAACATCTCATAAAAACAACACATACTTATACTAAATCATGTTTATCTTTTAAAATAGGTTTTATACTATTACTAATATTCAAACCTGGTGGATGGTCTCCTCTAAAAAAAATTATCCATTTATACTTGACCATCTCAGTTTTATTCACTAAGTCTCCCCATTTTTATTTTTACTTATCACCTGCAAAATTCTGAACTGAACAGATTAGCTAAAGCATTGGTAAGGACATTCCTACGAATGTCCGAGCAATGTGCACTTATTCTTTCTTTTAATTTTTTATTTGTTTTACCAATATAAAAACATTGGCAGCAAACACAGCTAGCAAAATATACCACATTCTCTGTGTTACAGGTGCCCGCAGCTCTGAATTCAAATAACCTCAGACTAATTGGATGTAACAAATATAGGTCCATATTAATATCCCCACAATGTGTACAAATATAGCATAGTTTAGTGTCAGCCTTCCTGATAGATTTCTGTGTCATGTTATCAACTTTCATATTCATATCCTTATAGCATAAATACTGCTGCAAATTTTTTTTCTCTCTTAAAGTCAAAATGAGGTGGCCCACCCACTACCTCAGTTACTTCCTGACTTGACGTTAAAATAGTCCAATTTTTTTAATAATCTGTTGAATAAATTTTGTATGTCGATTATACTTCATCATATAATTTAATTTATTCACAGTTGTATTCATCTTGATTGCACCTATTGGACTTTCAACCTTACCACATAAATATAGCTTGGCTGCATCTTTCCTCAGCTCATTAGCTGTACCCTTCATTTCATCTACATACCTTTATTATAACCTCTCTCTATAAAACAGTCTGCCATCCCTTTCATTTCTAAATTAAAAGTCTCATCCTTTGTACTGAGCCTGCTGGCTCTCGTGAACTGTCCCTTCACCACCCCTTTAAAAATGTGCCCAGGGTGTAGACTTTGTGAGTTTAAATATTCAGCAACTTGTACATATTTCCTATGGACTTTAGAATTAAAACATCTTCGAAATCACTATATCTAAAAAGTTTATCTCATCATACAATGATTTTACTTCAAATTTCAAGAAACTTGTGGTTGAATGTAAAAATTCTATAACTACATCTAGTTCTTCCCTTGTGCCCTTC
This sequence comes from Protopterus annectens, assembly GCF_019279795.1. Lineage (NCBI taxonomy): Eukaryota > Metazoa > Chordata > Ceratodontiformes > Protopteridae > Protopterus > Protopterus annectens. The sequence continues at coordinate 1,755,161,726 of NC_056726.1, forward strand.
CATAACAGGAAGACATCATCCACAAATCTTTTAAAAAAAACAAGATATTCATTCTTATAGCACATCTGTGTTCCAGAAAAAATATATTGCTCTTCCCATCTAGCTAGAACTACACTGGCATAAGTATTAGCTATTGGCGTACCCATGGCTACCCCCAAACACTGATGATAATAATCCTCATTAAACATAAATATATTATTATTCAAAATACACTCCAACATTGAACATAAAAGGCTCACTTTTGCTGTATCATTAATGTTATGCATTGACAGATATTCTCGTATGGATTCAATTCCATAATCATTAGGAATAGCAGTAAAAAGTGACCTAATGTCCATAGTAACTAAAAGAATGTCAGAAGATAAATTGCTTATTGACCATTCATTTAGTATCTATAAAAAAATCATGAGTGTCTTTTATATAGCTATGACAATATCTTAAAACAGGAGTTAACTGTTTATCCACATATTTGGAGATAGCTGCTGTAGCCCATTTTTTACCTGACACAATTGGTCACATTGGTGGTTTCACAAGGCTCTTATGGATTTTGGGTAACCCATAAATAAAGGGAATGACAGGATTGGCCATGGATAAATAATTGTAAGTTTTAGGTGTAAACATACCATCCATCAATATCTCATAAAGAAAAGTCTTAACTTTCATAATTACATCATGTACAAATTTTTGATCAACTTTAACAAAGGTGGATACATCAGATTTAAATTCATACATCCATTCATTATATTGCACAGTATCCATAAGAACAATCATGCCCCCTTTATCTGCAGATTTTATGATTATATCCTTATTCAAACATAGCAAAGTTAGAACATCTCTTTCTTCGATGGTAAGATTAAAGAATCTGCTCCCCTGCTGGTTTGAGAAATATAACTCATACAATTCTTGCTCACACATATTTACAAAGGCCTTCACAGTGGGTGCACAGCAAGGTATAAATGTACTAGATCGTTTTAGTACATTATTAAACTGAGAATCATTTTTATACAATAATTTTAAATCAACATTCCTTGCAAATAGCCTCAATTCACTCAACATATCATTTAAATCACCTGCTACTGATGGTACAAACATTAGACCTTTGCGCAAGAGTTACAATTGTGATGCAATTAGTACATAACTTGATAAATTAAGCACATTATTTGCTGCTGAATTTAAGTTCTCATCTTTTTGTTTCTCAAGTCCTGGCCTACCTTGCTGGCTTTGTATTTTCTCTGTTCTACTTCTTCTTAGTAATTCATTGCACATTTCCAACTGTTGCTATGGCCTCTGACCCCTTCTTTCACTGCCACAGGCATCTGCAGACGGAAGAAGATTCTGTAAAAAATTATTCAACTCATTACCATTACCACTTCCTTTTGGAGATGGCTTTACCTTAATTCTATCAGCATCTTCATTCTGAAAGCTAAGAGCTATTGGTGTTACTAATTGAAGCTTTACTCATCACCAGTTGCTGCTCTCCATTGGTAAAGCTATCCATCTCTGATACAGCGTTCCCACAATTCCCCGGTCGACCTATGGTGGGTGAGGACAATTCTGTCTCATTCACTGATTGGCTAGCTCATTTGAGTATTCGTTCATTCATTGGACTGCTGTCCTTGGGCCAAAAGAAAATGCTTTTGTTTTTAAAGTCATTTGTATCACTTACAAGTTTGTACTTTTTAACAGTAATTAACTTATCCTCAAATCTCTTTAGATATATGAACAAGTCATTGTACTCAGCAGAAATAGCAGCAAATTCTGAAACATGTAACAGTTGATTTTCCAATGCTTCTATCTCTATCGCTAATTCAGAGTCATGCGAGGAGAAGTCATTCATTAACTTCATGTATTCAGCCGCCAGCTGCAAGTTCATTTCCTGCCATTTCAGCAATTCCTCTTAATATCTATTTCCATAAGTGGACATTTTAGTGATTCAGAGCCCCCTGGGAATGATACCTAACTTTAAGTATGCACTAAAACTCAGTCTTTGCCATTGCCGTCTTTTATACTGTTCCATCTTTAAACGCAAAGACTTCAGGGCTTGTTGCAACATTAAAATTTCATTACCATCTGTTCTATTTGTTATTATATCTTCTTCTAAACCATTACTTATATCTAGCAGAGGATTATCATGGACCAGCAATTGTCCTTTTGGTTTTATCGTTGCATTTACAGTACCTGGGGCAGCATGTACCATAGTTGCAAAGGTTAAGGAATGTACTGGCTGTGCTTCCATTCTATAGAATGTACTGCTGAAACAATCCACCAGATGAACAGCAACACAAAGCAAAAAGCTGTCCCAACAGGCCAAAGGATTGGAGCAAACGTGAAATCAATGAAGTAAAAAACAGCCCAAATCCACTGTTTAATATATGATTTAAAGTAGTAGTATGCCATGTCATATAGCTGTTAGGTGTTTGAAATACATACTAACTGAGTAATGGAACTCTCAAGCAGATCATTTGTATACAGTAATCCGAAAGCATAACATATGTCTACATATATACAAACACACACACACACATATTTATATAAATGCATGCCCCCTACTGTTGAATGACAGTGCTGCACGATATGTGTGAGGGAACATCACACATATCAATGCACACATTATATATATACATATATATATATATATATATATATATATATATATATATATATATATATATATATATATACATACAGCACTAAGTGGGTGCAAAATCGATGGTTATGTCAGGTGTGAACCCCATGTTGGGAACACATTCCCTTGTTTGTGAATGTGGGATTGATAATTTGGGGAAGGATAGTAGGTATATATTTGGGGAGGTAGTTTGGGTTGGAAGACAGACAAGCAGACAAGACAGCATACAGGGGCAGTATATGACACATGTGATGGGTAAACACACTGGATGGGGAGTGCTGTCTGGGATGTGGAAGCCCCCATATGGAAACAATGGGACCAAGGTTCCCACCCATGGGCAGTCACAACATCATCTTCACCGCCCTGAAGGTGCCTGGGCTGGGGGCTGAGCAGGAGGAGCATGCGGACCCTGTGAGTTTTTACTGAGGGCCTCAAGGTGCTGTAGCACATCCACCAAGTCTCTGTGGAACTCCCTATGCACCAGATCCTGGACCTGACTTCAGGTGAGAGGATCCTGTTTGTGTGTGTTCCGGGGGGGGGGGTGAACACCATCCCCTGAGGTGGTTCCATCTGAAGATAATACAGGACCAGTAGATGAGGAGATCTGAGGGTGGGTCCCAGATGTGATGTGACCTGGTAACATGGACAGATGAGGTGGGCGAAGTGGATCTGCTGGCAACTGTTTCCCAATCATGGTATTGTGTCACTGTTATAGAACATATGTGGGTAGTAATAGTCCCCACATTTCAGGATTATGTCTAACAGCATGCATAGATATTCCCATTAACACAAAACAACAGATGTGCAGCAGTCACATAGCAAACAGAACACATGTATATATGGAACCATAGTGGCCCTTACAATGGCATGCAGGTGACATTGTCCGTAATAGGTCACAATGATAGTGTTTCAAAATGGAACATGACTACAAGCACATAGCACAAATTGTTGTATAATATGATATATGTCCCAACGGTAGGTCTTCTGTAGACATACCTGTTGAGTTGTGTAATCAGATTGCTGTGCAGATATGCTGGGGGGGGCAGAGATGTGTATTAAAAATTATGATAACCTTGCAAAATGAGGTCCTCAGACCTGTTTCCCTCTTTATGTCTTTCAGGCAATGTGTCCAGGGAATGCCTGTCTATGTACACAGCAGAGGAGAATGATGTCATGATCACATACCTGGTGTAGCACTACAACACCTTGTTTGTGGGTACAGCCCATGATCTGCAGGAGAGGACTGCCCTGTGGAACGATCTTGTCCACAGGGTAAACGATGTTGGCCTGCATAACCGCAGTTATGAGCAGGTCCGACATCAATGCACTGATCTCCTCCACCATGCCCGTCGGCATGCTACTGCAATTAGGGAGGACCAGCTTGCAACTGGGGGGGGGGATCATGCCATCCAGTCCCCCTGATACATGTTGAGGAGTTCCTTGCTAGCCTCGGGGCACCTGCCCACCCGCAAACATAACACCTGGTGGAGAGCATAGTGGAGATGGGTGCTACCCACACAGTGGCAGAGGAGCATGCAGGTAAGGCCACAGGGCACATCAGTAAACCACTGTTGCATAACTATTCACATCTGTAGAGTTAGATCATGCATATGTGAGATGAAATATATATATATATATATATATATATATATATATATATATATATATATATATATATATATATATATATATATATATATATATATATATAGTCTGTTGCTGCAGTGTAGTAATAAACAGATGTGCATAATCTGTAGTATTGTGGGTTTGTACTGTTGATGTACTGTAATGCTGCACCCACCCTGTACCAATGCCACAGGTGTGGCTACTGACATCACATCTCTCACACAATTATGTAGGTCCCTCTGGTATACCTCCAGGGCAGCAGCCTGTAGCTGGTGAGTGTGGTGTTTGTTCAGGTTTGCCAATACACCTGTCATGTTTTGGCCATGGTATATTCCATGCACACATTTAACACACCTACCCATAATGCATGCTGTACATGTTCACGTATTGTTGCTGTTAACTGCACTGCAACACAGTGGTCACTATGATGGTGTATCTGAAGGGTATGTAAGACTCCTGCAATATATAACTAACATTCTGTTATTGCAAGATGTGTGCACAGAGATGAACATAATGATGGGACAAATGGCCTACAGTAGGGACATGTGTGAAACATCACCTTTATACAGTGCTACAACAATGTATATACCACTATTACAATGGCAACTGTTACAGATCTACACTATGGCATATCACGATACTGCAGTCCACAACCCTTACTACCTGCAATGTGGTCCTAGCATAAGCAATGACTATGTAATATGGAATCCTATGTTAGGACAGCAAATATGGGGAATACATACCTTCACAAACACTGGAAGCATATGTGTGCATACACTCCAGATAACATATAGTGGAAGCAGCTTTTTTGTACTGACAGCATGCATTCTTCATGCGTATGGACCTTCCTGCAAGTACAGGTCCCCAATGTCACACCAATAAATAGTCTGCTGTCCAAGACATTTGGCCATCAAATGTGCCCACTTATCTGCAACAGAGGCAGCCATGGCTTGTACACATCTTACTTGCCATGGCATGGATCCCACACCCAAGAGGTAGCACCCAGGAGTTGGACATGTAGCCATACCTCACCATTGCATATATCATGGCAAACAGTGCAGTCATGTATGTGGCAAGGATGGATGGGACAGGATTAATGTATAAAATAAACAGATGGCCATCCTAGACAGATGATGTCACATGTTGCAAACCAGTCATGCAGGCTGCCTAGTAACATGCCAAAACACTGAGGGAGTTGCAGGAATGTCTAGCAAGTACTAGCTGTGCAGTACCAATGTCAGCAATTGCCTGGACTCTGCATAACTGTGGCCCATGGGTTAGGGTAATCAGATGAGACAGTTGTACCACAGGAAACATCAGCCAGGCCTCTCTACAGGTAGCATATGCATAACAGCAAAACAGTCACCAAAAGGCATGCTTTGCAATGTGTACTGGTGTACCAAGACCACATTGGAAACCTACAGACAGTATCAATTAAGATACATGTGCTGCACAACCAACACCTCACCCCACCTCAGGCCCACTATCCCCATCTGTACCTTGCTGCTGCCAGTGTACACCTGTATGTTTGCCATTCATTAGCAGGGACTAGGCTGGTACACATGGTGTTCAGTGTTTGGGACACTGCAAAATGGCACACATGGGTAGGCCATAATTGTCAAGCATCTGCAAAAAGGCTGAGAGTGGGGAGGCAGTGTCATCATGACACAACAGTGCACTGCAGCAGGGATCCAAAGGATGCTACGAATGGCTGTATCTGCACACAGTCAAGGTCAGGAACTGTGGCAGACATAACCCTGACTCCACAACAATAGTGACGACACTGTGTGACCTCCAAAGGATGTGCACATGAGTTGACCTTGCAATCATGCAGAGTTGGGGGAGATTTGTAGGGCAGACTGACGAAATACTGGCAAATGCAGATGGCCCATCCTAGTATACCCCTGCCAGGAATTGTGACTGGTGTAGTACACATAACAGTAGGTGCAACAAACCATCATGATAAGGGCGTGCACACATATGCACCCACAAATTGTATGCATCTCAGTCAGCATCTGCACAACTAACACATTTGTTTGAGACTGCATTTGATTGCACAGGTCATATGTCACATATCAGGTTTGTGTAATGTTAACATATGCAGTAATGTGGTCCCATGGCATACCAAGGAAGAGAGCATCATATCAATAAGGGTGTGTACACTCCCCATAGCCACGGTAAGGTTTGAAGGTTGTCAGTGTAATTGTATTGTACTGGCCATACATGCACCGCTGATGATGAGATCTGTAAATCAGACATCAGGCATTCACAAATGACATCTGTCCACATATCATCCCAGGTATGTGTCGGACAAACACATAGGGGTTGTGAGCAGCAGAGTAAACATAACTGACACAATAATACACATTCAGCAATGGTGTCTACACCTGTGAGGTATGGTGCACAGTACATGCCAGGGTTTCCCGAACAGGTGCACAGCAATATTGTGTACACAGGTGCATTGTATTCCAGGGGAAGGGGCATCACCTACTAACACAACCCATGCATCACAGAGATGTATAATGTTGCTAGCAGGGATTGATTATAGCTGCACTGCATGCTGTCAAGTGCGATATGTCATGCATGTTGACAGATGGGTAATGGGTGGTCTGTGTGTAATATATTTGTGCAAACTCACCTGTAAGTGTGTGTGCGGGGGGGATTATTTTGTCTGTTAGCGCACTCTGGCAGAGTGAAGGGGGGTTGATGTATGTAAGATGTGTTTGTGTATGTGTGTGTGTGTGTGTGTGTGTGTGTGTGTGTGTGTGTGTGTGTGTGTGTTTGCGTGTGTGCCCATGTATGCACATATGTGAGTGTGGAGTTGTTCATACCTCTCAACTTCCCTTTGAAATTGTGCAGTACATGGACATGGACAGACACATGAGACACCAGGAATACTTTTCTGACATATAATCTCAGGGCAGCTGATAGTATAGTAATGTCTGTAGCATGAAACATGCATTGGGAGGAAACTAGACACCAGGGATACTGTTTTAATTGCAATCAACAGAAAGGTGAAATAATACCCAGATATGCAGCACTACAGATGCATTGGGAAATTACTAGGCAACACCAGAAAGTGTTTCCAAATATTACTGTAGTCCACATCAAAAGTTAATAGAGCAACAGATCTTGCATCTACTGAACAATAGTTACATATGACACTCCAGTGCTTGACAATATTGAGTAACTGTAGTAGCCCATTACATATGGGGGCCATGTTCAAGATGTCTGGACAAACCCAGGGTGAACACTGGATGGCATCAGGGAGTCTTTGAAAAAATTACTCCAGTCAAGTCAAAGAGGTAATGGAGTAACAGGTCATGCTTTGTGATTGCTTTTCTAGGCAATTAGAAGAATGATACATTAATGATTGGTATTATTGACTGTAATTATTCAAGACTGATGCAGGATGGGGGAACTTAAGAGAATAAACTAGGGACAGTCTGTAAACTCAGGGACAGGTAAGTAGTATGGTGGAATGTCAGTGTGTGTGTGTGTGTGTGTGTGTGTGTGTGTGTGTGTGTGTGTGTGTGTGTGTGTGTGTGTGTGTGTGTGTGTGTGTACTGTTAAGCAATGGCGTACACGTCTTAAAGTACATTTCTTGTTTTCCCCTCACAGGTGGAGAGGTGGGGCAGGGTCCCTGCTGCAGGCAGTCTGATGCTGGTGTCCATACAGACACTGAAAATGATGATAGGTGTGTTGAGGTACAGGCAGGGTTGTCAGAGGCTGAAGCTGCACCATCATTTGATATCCTGCTATTATCCACCCCATCCCCGCACACAGTCACAATGCCTATACATACCCCATCACCAGTGGCCATAGCAGAGGGACAGTTGGCAGTTGGTAGCATGGGACAGGACAGTGTGGTATCTATGGCATGTGTGTCTGGACACAGCAGCCACAGCCGGATGTCTGGCAGGGTTCCACATAGTTAGATGTACAGGAGTGCTCATTGGAAGTCTGCTGGTCATGTGCCCCTGGCAGAAGTGCCACATCTGGTACCTCCAGACACATGTTTCAGGCTGTCATGGAGGTGTAGACACATATGGAATAGTACACCAGACAGGCTCTGAAGCTGCAGAGGGCTACTCATTCAGCTGTTACTGACAACATCCGTGATCTTGCAGGTGCTCTCCATTATTTTTCAGAGGTCATGGATAGACGGTTGGGTGAGATGATGGACTCCTCGACTGTGGAATGTCTGTGCTTGAGCATGTGGTGGGACTGGTGTGACGGCCATGTGGACATAGGCCAGAAACCCCAACAGCTGAAGGTCAACGTTGATGTGCAAGAACACCAAGCTGCTCCCGTAGTGGCAGTACTAGCTGCAGCACTGCAGGATGTCACTGTCCACACCACACCACAGCAGGCCACATGCACGTGGCCCTGGTCAGTCCCAGGAGGGACCTGGTTCCAGCAAAAATATGTCATCATCAGGGGAGAGTACCATATTGTGGTTTGTACCTGGACGTACCTGTGGAACCCCTGGCAGGTACAGTTCTCGTGTCCATCCCTGGAGGCGGTGAACTGCACACCCTGCCAGGTATGGTCTGCAGCTGTCCAACAAACACCTGTATAAGGCAGCCACATGGCAGAACTGTGTGCATGCATACTCAAACACAATACAAACACAGCTATGGGCAACCCCATACCTACACACACCACATCACCACGGCCATATCAATAATTAAACCCCCTCATTCACACACATGGTGTCAAATGTATGGCTCAGCTTAGGTCTCTGGCAAACTAACAACACACCCGGTGCATATGATGATACCTGTGCCACATCCCTGTCATCCATAACAATGATTCAGAGACAGGCTAATATGGTTCTGATGCACACGGTGACTGTATTATGGTGTACCAATGTAATGCTGTATAACATGTTGTCAGCAGTAAAGTTTAATGCTTACACGTCAGGAAGTGTAGCTTTCCAGCCATGATGCATTATAGCTGTTATTAACAATGAGTGATTGTGGTCTCCATAATGTAATCCATTTGTGTTGTAATCCTACAAGGGGTATGGTACTGTGGTGACATCTTGGTTGTGCTATGTCCTGGGTACAGGTTAACACATGTCACAGGTCTGTATAACAGTTACTGCATGTGCCACATGACTGATAGATCTGGGGGTGGTGTATACAGGTGAGTGCATGGTGGCTGCTGTCAGCAGCCCTTCTACAGTGGACAATGGTAAGTGTACTGGGTGGTATGCACCACATGTTTGTGTATAACACACACAGATGCTTTGGTGTTGATGCAATACACAGAGAATACTGTACACATTGATGTATGTACCTGTGCAAGGAATACATTGTAGCCTATGTAATTCTACCAAGCCAGAACAGGCACAACAACACATTGGGAAATAAGCAGTTTACTAGTTTAATGTCATTGACGATGGTACTGGCATGGTATATGTCCCATTCCCCAATGTAGTGCAATCCTCAACTTGGTAAACATAGGTGTGCTGGTGTGGGTGGCACAGCCCTACCCTTTGGTGGGTGAGAGGTGCTGTAGAACTGCAGATAGTGTGATAGACAACTACATAACCTGTTAACATAAACTGCACTGTATTACGGGAAGCTAAGTGGAGGGATACACTCAACAGTAACTGCCATGATGGTGGCTGTGTCCATAACAGCCACACCCAGCTATATATAGCAACCCCAGTATCGCTGCATACCTATACAGTAGGGAAGAGGGAATTTACACATCTACCACTAGTTGTAATGGAATGTATGTCCACAGGATGACACCTGTGAAATGTTAGCATATGCCAGGCAGTTCTCAGACAGATGACCTCCTGGGACATGTATATTCTGCAAACGGAAGAATATTCCTTCACATACACACACACTCTTACTTGGCAACACTGGGACTAGACCCCTACCTACGTGTGTAGTGCTACTGATGTGTGTGGCCTTAATTGCACACACCACACAGCTTTTCGGATGAGATGTGTTCCAGGTTATATGTTACGTGAAGAACATCCCCAGACCTGTACAGTATGGTAATGGAGGATGTACTGGTTGTTTATGGACAATACATAGTGTGACATACTGTCATATACACATTGACAAACACATAACAGTCAGACACACATCTGAGAGACCTGGGCTTATCAGTGCTAACTACCTTGTCACTGTGTCCATTGTGTTACAGATAAGTTGCACACAGCACGTGCATAACTGGGCTGGACAGTATTATCAGTTACCTGTATGGTTGATGGTGACAGTGGTCCCCATACAGTGGAACATGGGACATGTACTGGAGGTACCATGGTGTAAAGTCAGTATACCCAGCATCCACACCCCACAGTGGATATTGTATGCACTGAAACCCATGATAGCACTCTGACATACCCACCATCACACATTGACCAGCACTGCAATACAACCCCTTGTCTATCCCAAGTGTGGTACTACAGGGATATGCATCTAATTCACATGCCACAGGCATAGTAGGGTGATGCATTGTCATGCCTCTCCTATGGTCAGCAACATCACTATCCCTAATACTGTGTGCCAAGCTGTATTGTATTAGGAGAATGTGGCCTCAGAATGCTGTGCCCTACATATATACACACATGCACACATACACACACTTGCTAGAACTCAGTGGGTATCCCATGCCTATTAACCCATTTGTACAACAGTGTTGTGCTGGTACTGCAAGGCCCAGGTAGCCCTTAGGGAAAATAGTGTAACAAGGAACATGTAATGTCCGGTACAGCAGCGGCCACATCTAACTATGGCAATGGGGGGTGTGGTGGATGTGAAGGGCCTCAGGGTATTCACAACTACAGGTCTACAAACACACAGACACTGATATTCTCAGTAATGCACATGTACACATTTGTCAGTACTGGGGTCCATCGGTGCAGGTGTTCATAGGTGTGTACCATGCTATTGTCCATGGAGAGAAGGGAAGTGTAGGGGATGTGTGTACGGTGGTATCATGCTACCTGCCATGTGCCAGCAGGCCATCTATCAACAGATACCACAGGGGTGATCCTCAGGGTGAGAGTTGCATACATCAGCCAATCATCTGGGTGCCTCTTGCAGAGGGCCAGTGAAGTGCTCCAGTTGACATGTATGCAACATGTATTATATAACATGGTCAGTGTCTGTCTTGGAGAACTATACCAAAGCATGGTCTGTTGAATGTGGTAGTGTAGTTGAGGTATATATGGCATGTGGTGCGTACAGGGTGTGGATTCCTAGCTGTGGCATTCATAACACAGCTGGGCAGACATGTCAGTGTCAGTCAAGCAAAGCTTGCATGTAAGTAGCCAAGATGGATATCTGACATCTGCATATCTGTATAGAGGACAGATAGACATCAGCTAGCCAACTAGATATGCATTAGGATGAATGTGTTGACAGATAGACATCTGAAACTGACAGGTATGTCATTACTACATGACAGCAGCCCACACTGACATGTGTTATACACACAGTAGTCTACAGTTATGTTTCACATGTCATATCATTATCCAGTAGGACATATTTAATGAGACACAGCTCACACACCAGGAGCCCGACAGTGAGTCCATCTTTGCATGCTGGGGTGTTTGTTTCCAGTACTACAATCTGTATTCTACTCTTACTTCGGAAACCACTGTCAACAGTAGTAACGTAATGATACACTACATGCCAGTGTGACTGCATATAACCTGGGATAATACCCATGTATGTAACACATTCAAATGGAAAAGAGTGTTGTACAAGCCATATATATACGCAGGTGTCCCAGACAGTCAACTCACACCTCTTGCTACTTTAATGACAGCGCATAGACGCATGTTATGTACATGGCATTAAATACACATATTAAAGATGTCATTACCATGCTATTTTATCAGACCAGAATGTGAGCACTGGTTACCAGGGCTGATAAATGCTTAGCAGGTTTCAGCATTGCTGCAATATAAATGCTAAGCACATTTGCTCACTGTTAAGTGAAGCCTACACGGTGTAAGCAACTGTAAGCATAACCATACGTTAGCAGTGCTTACCGTCATGCAAACTCATGCAAACTCACTTAAAGCTGCTCAAAACTGCCTTAACTACTCTGTATCCAACAGCCCTTGTT